>NW_003302552.1:15175867-15178857 GCF_000004255.2 Arabidopsis lyrata subsp. lyrata
CCAAGAGAGTCTGTCTTTTGCGCCTGTTACTTCATCTAACACCACTGCAGGGAATCTAAACTTCAGATTCTCGGAGACATATGGTAATATCTGGGAAAAATTCCACCCTGTACCTCGTCTCCATAAGTCACAGACTCTCCTCTCCTCATACCCGACAGGTAATGGTCCCGTCACCAACTCCAGCAAAGGCTTATCCAAGAGCCACTTGTCAACCCAAAATCTTATATCCCGACCATCTCCAATAACCCAGCTTAAACCCAAGGACACCACCTCCTGCAGCCTTGTCCCTATACTCTTCCAAGTAGATGACCAAGTAGTCTTTACCTTCAGCCAAGACTTGTCATGTACGTCACCAACTTTATATTTTGATCTGAGCACTCTCGCCCATAGACTCGTTTTGTCCTGCAAAATACGCCATCCGACCTTAGCTAGAAGAGCTTTATTCATTGCCAGAGAAGAGCGTATCCCCAGACCACCCTCTCTCTTTGGTAAACACACTCTCTTCCACGCCACTAAGTGCTGCTTTCTTTTTTGCGGATTACTGCCCCAGAGGAATGACCTTGACACTCTATCAATCTTGTCGATGGTAGATTTAGGCAGTAGAATCGTACTCATAGAGTGTACCGGTAGCGAAGCAATCACTGATTTCGTAAGAGTAAGCCGACCTGCGAAGCTCAAAAACCTCCCCTTCCAGCCAGCTAACCGTGAAGACATTCTCTCCAAAATCTCACCATAAGTATCCTTATTGATGCGTTTATGAAGTATCGGCATACCAAGGTACTTCCCTAACTCCCTCGTCGATTGAATCCCACTTGCATCACTAATTAATTTCGCTAGGTCCCGGTGAACATTGTCGGAGAAGAAAATCTTCGATTTCTCCAAACTCACCTTTTTGTCCCGAAGCAACACAGAATCTCTCCAACACCTTCCTGATTACTTGGACTTGTGCAACCGATGCCTCCGCGAAGAGGATTAGATCGTCCGCAAAGCAAATATGTGACAGCTTCGGGCCTCCTCTCGAGAGACTTATTGGCTTCCACTTCTTGCAGTCCACCGACATCTCTATCAAGTGACATAATCTCTCAAGACACATCACAAACAAATATGGAGATAATGAGTCTCCTTGTCTAAGTCCTCTTGATGGTGTAAACGCCTCTGTTTTCTCCCCATTTCACAGTAGGCTCATCGATGGTCCCGACACACACTGCATAGTCCACCTTATCCAAGAATCCGGAAGTCCAGCCACCCTTAGTGTATCTTCAAGAAAGTCCCATTTGACCCGATCATAAGCTTTCTCAAAATCCAACTTCAAAAGCATCCAACCCTTTCTACCTTTTTTACGTCGCATTGAATGAACAGCTTCTTGTACTATGACAATATTATCCGTGCTTAATCTCCCGGGGATAAAACTGGCTTGGGCTGGTCCAATAAGCTTTGGCATGACTTCTTTCAATCTCAACACCATAGTTTTCGTAATTGTTTTAAATAGAACATTACACAAACTAATGGGTCGAAATTACGTAATTTTTTCCGGTTTAATCACTTTCGCAATCAAAACCAACATCGCATCATTCGTCTCGGGTGGCAGTATACCAGTTTGGAAAAAATCCAGAACAAACCGGACAACCGATGGACCCACAACCTCCCAACAATTCTGATAAAACACCGGTTGGTAGCCATCCGGTCCCGGCGCTTTATATTGACCCATGCTTCTAATCGACTTCTCTACTTCAAAAGCTGAGAATGGTTTGTTGAGCTTAGTCAACTCATCTCTTGTCAACTTGGTAAAACCTAGCTGCGGTAATTTCTCTGTTGACTGTGAGACATCGTCCAACGAATAGAGTTTGGAGTAATACTCTATCGCTAATCTCTCTAGCTCTTGAGAATCCGATATCCAACGACCACTATCATCTTTCAACATCTCAATTCGATTCCTCCTCCGTCGAATGATTGTCGAAGTATGAAAGAATTTAGTGTTACGGTCCCCCAAGGCTATCAACTTCTCCCTAGACTTTTGAAACCAAAGAACCTCCTCTTGTTCCAAAATCACATCAAACTCTTTTATCAAAGCCTCCTCTTTATGTAGTAATTCATCCGATTGGTCCAGCTCCAACAAATCTTGAACCATTTTAATTTCATTAGCTACTTGCTCTTTCCGTTTGTGAATATCACCAAATACCTCTTTGTTCCACTGTTTGAGTTTCTCTTTCAACCCGTTTAGTGCCACTGGTGTTGACATTTCCCCATCCCATGAATTTGCCAACATCTCCTTAAATCCGTCATGCTTTAACCATGCTGCTTCAAACCGAAACGGTCTCCTCATTGGGTTACCTTTTGTCGCTGGACATAACTGAACATAGAGCGGAGTATGATCAGAGGCCATGAAAGGTAAATGAGAAACTGTTGCTTCCTGCCATTTAAGTCTTGTTTGGGCACAACACAAGACCCGATCTAGTCTTTTGGCAATAAAAGTACTCACCACACGGCCCCTCTTCCATGTGTACTTGCTGCCCCGAAAGCCTAGGTCAATGAGAGACATCTCGTTAATCCATTCCCCGAAGGCGAGTGAATCTTGTGACAGTCTACCATTGCCTCCTGTTCTCTCGTCTAGCCTCAATATCGTATTGAAATCTCCCCCTATCATGAATGGTTCCGAAATTCCCTGGAGAACCTCTCCCAGCTTTTCCCACAGCCCACTTCGCCTACTGACCGTCGGAGCCGCGTATACCACCACCAAGTGCATTATCTCTGAACCATTTACCACTCTCGCGTGAATAAACTGATCAGACTGCTCCACAACCGAAACTTCACCGATACTCGATCTCCACAATATCCAGATACCCCCACTCTGTCCTTCCGCATCCACTCTAAAAGAGTTCTCAAACCCCAGGCCTTGACATATACGACTCGCCCTATCACCCGCAGCATGTGTCTCTAACAAAGCTAAAAAATCCGTTTGATGCTTCTTGAGAATGTAACGAATTGATCTT
>NW_003302552.1:15179336-15182646 GCF_000004255.2 Arabidopsis lyrata subsp. lyrata
CCACCATTACGAACACTCGCAAAGGCTCCTCCCAACTGCCATGTTGTGCCCTGTTCTACTCTCATTCTCTTCCCCGAAGGGGAAGTCTCTGTTTCTCTGATTTTTGGGGCATAGCCTAAACCTCTGGTGGTCCGAGTCTGTCTAGTATATTTCCCTTTGGGCCCAATTATCAGCCCCGGTGTTGGCCCAGTCCGATTCGCACCCTTTCCTTCTTTTGCCCCATTAACACTCTGTTTTGAACTTCCTCCCGCCTTCCATCCCTTTCCTTGCACCCCACTCTTTCCATTATTCACGCGATCCACCATAATTGTATTTTCCTTATCCGCCTCGCCAACTATGGCAACTTCCCTCATCTCCGACGAAATCAATTCCTCATTCAAACTACCAAATCTGTTCTCTGTCACAATATTCTCGATATTGTTCTTTCCCGAAATATCCCGGAGATTTCTTCCCAAATCTGGCTTTGATCCACCAGTTCCGATAGCCAACTTGTTTTCCGATGACTTCCCCCGGCGGTTTGTTTTCCTAACCAGCGTAAAACCATCACTTCCCTGGTTTGATTCACTTGTTTCCCCTGCCGCATTCGTCACAGGTGCCTCAATCCCCTTCTCCACAACCCCTCTAGGATAAGAGTGCACCAAGTGCCCGTAGATGCCACAAGATGAGCAGATATTCGTGAGCCCTTCGTATGACACATAATATCTCTCCCCATTAATCATGACAGTACCCTTCAAAGGCTTCGTTAGATTCACCTCCACACATACTCTTGCAAACCTTGCTCTTTCGAAGTTTAACGTTGTCAAATCTACTCTCACTGGCTTTCCCAAACCACGAGCAATTCCCATCAGGATCGACTTATGGTAAAAGTTCAATGGAATGTTTGCCAATCGAACCCAAACAGGTGTTGTAACAATTTCATTTCTCATTGGATCAAACTCTGGGGACCAAGCTTGCACCATAAGATAACTTCCAAAAGCTCTCCATGGTCCTCCAGTCAACGCCGCCAAGTATTCATCCTCCTTTTCAAATCGAACCATGAAAAACTGTCTCGGGAGATCCATCACCACCATTGCACCCGTCGGCTGCCACATCTCCTTCAAACGACGACTCATCACGGCAATAGGTACATTTCTCCCTAACACCTTAACTACCATGCATTGCTTCCATAACCCATTCATCACTTCAAGGACTTCCGACCCTATGGTTATCACCGGCTCACCATCTTCCCCGTGCGGAAACTCCAACTGAAGCCTTGCAGATACATACTCATCATCCAGAAACTTCTCCGGTACCGGAATCCCACCTGCACCACTACCCGTGACCTTCTTCACCCACGAAGCTGATACATCTGGTGGTTCTCCCGGTGGTCGGATCTTCTCCCCAATATCCGTCATAGTTGCATCTTGAGACCCCGCCGTCACACCCTCAATATCCGTCATAGTTTTTTTCAGATATTTTTATTTACTTATTTATAAATGGAAACATGCATCATGCATGATATTTTCGGCAAAATTATACAATTACTTTTGTTAACCACAAGGTCGGAGGTTCGACCCCTCCTTTCAGCGGTCTTATCATTCTTTTTAACCTATTAATCACCCAATAGGAAAAAATTTCATTCAATATAATGTCCTACACAGATCAGCAAATGAAATCAACTCGATAAAAGTGTAAACATTCCAAGTTTCTCAAAGTTTTAATCAGAAGCTCAAAAAGAGGGTGCCCAAACTCTCTAGTTTATTATACAAATCTGCAGAAACATTATTACTTCATTACACAGATAAACATTGTTTACCACTTCAACAACAAACCCAAAACACACAAACTCTTCTCTATACGAAACATTCTCATATCTTACATCATAATCTAAAATCTATCACTTTAACACCATTTTATTTTAATCTTACATCTTCCTCTGAAGAGTAATCAAATCAAGAGTAGATCCATATTTCACATTCAAAGCTTGAGCACACCAACCATGTCCATCATCAACTGTAGGCATCCTCACCTCAATCACAGGAACCACCGGAGTCGAAGATCCCGGCATCAACACAGCTGCAAAAACCCGTAAAGCATTCGACGCATCGATGTCCATACAAACATTGATCTCCGGAACACCTTTAGGCGCCGGCGGAATCCCAACTATCTTGAAATACCCAAGAAGATGGTTCTCTTCAACAGTCTCTCCTTCTCCTTCGTATATAATGATCAGAGCTTCTTTCTGGTTGTCTTGAACCGTTGTGAAGAAGAGGTCTTTCCGCGCTGGAACCATCGTGTTACGCGGAATCACGGGTATGAATTTGTTTCCGTTAGCTCTTACTCCAACTGCAAGAGGTGTGGCTTGTATGGTTAAGAGATCTAAGCTCCCAAACGGATCATGAATCCCTGAAGTCACCGCACCTTCCAAGGCAGCTCCCCTAACCGCAGCTTCTAACGGATTCACGCCTTTGTAAATCTCGTCTTTCTTGCACACGTTCTTGATAATAGTTCTTACTTTCGGGATGTAAGAACACCCTCCAACCATTATCACATCATCGATATCACCAACCTCGACTCTCGCATCTCGCAGACACTGCACAACAAGTCTCTCACATTCCTCAAATACCTTCTGGTTCACTTTCTCAAACTCCAATCTATCAAGAACCTTGGAAATCTTGTTACCGTTTCCCAAATCCACTTCAATTTGGACATTTTCTTGATCCGATAGCCTGTGAATAGCGTCCTGTGTCGCTACACGGAGCAACCCCGAAGCTTCTTCAGTTGGTGGCGCAATATGGCGCATTGTGTTCTGCAAAACGTCTTCTCCTCCAATGGGGCTTCCAGCTAAAGCTTTTATCTGTGAAACACCACCAGCAGTTGCAGTAACAGCAACATCGCAATAACCAGCACCCATATTGAATATAACCGCAAGCCTCTCGCTTCCGCTTCCCATGTTATCGTGCGTAGTCATCTGCTGCTGTTGCGCATAAAGTAACGCAATTGCAGTTGGTTCTGGCATCAAACGAAGTACATGAAGTCCAGCCATAGCACAAGCACGTTCAATCCGTGTGAGCTGGAACCTAGAAAACGAAACCGGAACCGTGAGTACCACATTTCTCACAGGCCGTTTCAACTGAGCTTCAGCCATTAGACGCAATTCCACAAGGAATATCGCTAAAACTTCCTCAGGAGTCGTAGATCTCCAAGCATTGTTCACCAAAGCCGCGATAAACGGTCTGACTCCAATGTCAAGAGTTTGAACCAAGAAAGGAAGGTTCTTGCTAGCGTGAACCACAGGATCAGTGTCTGCACGGCCAATGAGCCGCTTCAT
>NW_003302552.1:15182746-15292065 GCF_000004255.2 Arabidopsis lyrata subsp. lyrata
AAAAAGAGAAATAAGGGTCGCCAACAACTTTTACTCGAGTCTACGCTGCGGACCACTTGTACTGTGCTTCCTTCGTCTTCTCAGAGTTGCTAGAGAAAAGAGGAGGGAGTCTTTTTTTTTTTCCTCGCTAAATTAATTTGCCGACCCACAAAAATAATCTAATTTACTATTTTTCCAAATTTGGGCCGATTTGAAGTAACCTTGTATATGGACTAACTATAACAAACAGCCTGTAGAAAAGTATTGGCCCAAATCTAGATCATACATATTTTTTTTTTTTTAAATAAATTATTCTCTAAATTTTCAATGAAATTAGCAAATGTCATGATTTGGATATAAATACTCCCTCCGTTCCTTTGTAAGTGATGTTTTACAAGAATGCACATAGATTAAAAAATCATTTAATTTTTGTTTATTTCTAAACTAAAACATCATTTATTATCTAATCAACTAATAAAAAATCAATCTACAAAATATAAATCGTCAAAACTAATAAAAACGTAATGAATTTTGCATTAAAATTTGAAAATATCATCTATTTAAAAACAAAATTAGAAGCTTAAAATATCACTTATAAAAGAACGGAGGGAGTATTAAGGAGGGGTTATTGGTTCATAGATTTATAAGGAATTAGAAATCCAAAAAAAAATTATTTGTTATTCAATCACTGATTTTAAAATCCTAATTAAAATCATGTGTTATTGGTTCCATGATTTATGAATACTACTTAAAATCCTAAAATCTTATGTTATTTGTTTAGTCATTTGTTTTTGGATCTGAGAATCCAAATTATGTTTTAAATAGATTTGAATGGAATCCAAATTATGTTTTAAATGGATTTGAATGGAATTGAAAGAGAAAAATAGAAGAATTCAAATCCATGGATAAACACATGTTATTTCAAAATCCATATATCTTGATTTCATAATTAAAAAAAATTTCAAATCATATATGAATTTACAAATAAATAAACCAATAACACCAGTGTCATGCTTACCAAAAAAAACAAAATATTATGAGGGGTTATTGGTTCATGGATTTATAAGGAATAGAAATCCAAACAAAAATCATTTGTTATTCAATCATTGATTTTAAAATCCTAATTAAAATCATGTGTTATTGGTTCTATGATTATAAATACTAGTTAAAATCCTTTGTTATTCGTTTACTCATTTGTTTTTGGATTTGAGAATCCAAATTATGTTTTAAATGGATTTGAATGGAATTGAAAGAGAAAAATAGAAGGATTCAAATCCATGGGTAAACACATGTTATTTCAAAATCCATATATCTTGATTTCATAATTAATAAAGATTTTTAAATTCTATATGAATTTACAAATTAATAAACCCAATAACACCCCCTTAGTGTCATTCTTCTCTGGATCAAATGGTTATTCAAATAATTATATGATAATTGAAATTACTAAATGAACTAATGAAAACAGGAAATAATAATAGTATAATATTGGAACCTTTCCGATAGAAGACGAAGTTGTAGAAGATGTCCAAACCAATAACGCAACACATAGGTGACATCATCTCAGGATGGGTTGTGGGGATGTTTGGGAGAGGTCCACAGACAACTCAACCACTATCAATTAATAAGCAGGAGAATATTTTATTACTAAAATTAAAACATTTTTTTTTTGGTAAGTACTAAAATCAAAAGATGATCACCAGCAATAGTTCTTATGTGTGAAAATTCACTATCCGTAATTTCTGCTTTTTAGGTAGATTCATGGCTTTTTTTTTTGTTTGTGGCCTTCAGGTATTATTTGTAATGCTTATCAATAGTACATAATATTTTTGCTAATCTCCAATCATCTGGTGTAGCATGTGCAACACGTACAACTAATCGAATTTATATTCTGTCAACGCGTACTAGCCTACTAGGAATTGATATTTTGTCTGAAAAACACGCGTTTTGTGTGCACAAATTTCTTAATTAGACTAGTGAGTCGTGACATCATATTTGAATTTCACATAAAGGCGATGTTGTTAAGAAAACATCTAAAAGCTAAAAAAATAACATAATGATTGACATTTCATTTGCAACTTCATCCATGTTTAAGACTACAATTTGGGTCTGAATGGAAGGATAGTTCAAAGACGGTTCTTGGACGGAGCAGATGTACTGTAAACTTTGTTATCATTCACGTTTATATGTGAAGCAAGTGGATTTTCTCAAAAAAATTAATATTTAATAGAATTACAGTGAAAGCGTGTGAGATTTGTGAAGAGAAATGTTGATCCACCTTGCACAGTAGGCACGCTCTATTTGCTGTGTGTTTTGCTCCACTTCTCAATTTTTTTTTGTGATTATTATTTTTTAAATATGTTTTATCACTTTTATGTCTTATTGTACCTATATTTACTACAACACATGTTTGAAGTAATTTAATTAATTCAAAAAATCTATTTGAGATCATTATTAATATTATTATTTTTAGAAAATTAAAAACAACATATTATGTAATTATTCATATTTATATGTTGTATTTATTAACATTTTATGTTATTATATTGTATAAAATGACAAATCATTGTAATTAAATAATATACACTTTTTGTACTTATTAGTATTTATGTTATTATATTGTATCTAAAATACTAAAAATATATGTTCAAAAAATCATAAATCAATATAGCAAATTTTAATTTCTTTCATTTTATATAATATAATTTAATATGTATAGTATTCTATAATTTATTTATTTTAAATTGATATTTTTACTATATAAAATTTGATCCATATAATGTAAAATTAACGTTCTTTACAATATAAATATTTTATTTGTATTAACCCTGGTTCTAAAAATCGGCCGCCTAGCCGCCTAGGTGGCCGCCTAGGCGCTGATCGGAGGAGCACCGCGGCGATTTTGTCCAAATCGGTGAGAAAAATCGGATCTCCGATTTTTTGTCCGCCTGGACCGCCTAGGCGGCCGCCTAGCCGGCGCCTAGCCCAATTTTTTTTTTTTTTTTTTTGTTTTTACTTTTTGTTTTTCATCTAAAATTCAAAACGTCCTACTTATGTTCGTAATTTGTATAAAAATCATAAATTTGAAATTAAAATCTTGTTTTCATGTGTTTAATACAATTTTAAAAACAATATTATATAAATTTCTTAATTATAATGGATTAATATGTTTCTAAAATATTAAATAGCCCTAAAACTAATCCCCGATTAATCCCCGTGTAATCCCCGATTTTCTTGCTAGGCGCTAGGCGCACCCTCACCGCCCGACTAGCGCCTAGCGATTTTTTGAACACGGGTATTAACTGATCCGCTTTCACCATTCAACATATAGCGTTCGAACCGCTTGATCCGCACTTGTACCGCCAGATCTGCTTGATCCGCTTTTGTTCTGCTTGATACGTTTGATCCGCTTGATCCGCTCCGCTCGATACGCTTTCTCCATTCGGAGCCAAAGTGTAGCGACGCGCAGGCCGTCTCTACAGGTAGGTAAAATAGGTAAATGTCATGGATCCATAGTTAATTTTAAAAAGAAAAAATTATTTAGAGATTTTTTGTTTTACCAAAGGCCCTATAATACATTGAGACGGGATTGACCACGCGTTGCCTAATTGTTCTATAACTTTTATTGTGATGACACTGTAACAATAAATTGTAGTAAGTTAAAACATTGAAATGTTATAGTAACATTTACTATCAACCATGGATGAAGTTCCATGCACGCTGAAGACATCTAATAAGTAACCCAAATAAGTAAAATATCATATCGTTTTGATACAAGTTAATTAGAACATTTATAAAGACTTAACACGTAAGGGTTTGCAACTCTTACAAATTAATAAAATGGTTTTACATTGTTTAATTAATCAAGGTATATATAAAGCGATCGTTGCAACACAAATGAGGATAGAGTATGATCCGATTAACATCAAATCATATTATAACGTAAAGCCGATAGGGTATATAAAAAAAAAAATGTAATGGATTTTCAAAGAAAATGTATAAGCAGATAAAATAGACGAAAGGGATTTGAACCATGAGTCAGCAGTCAGTATCCATTATTAAAAAATAGAGAAAAACAAATTAAAAATGACTCGGCTTCCTATAAATACCCTTAAACATCACCCTTTCTTCACGACTCCTATTGTTGTGTTGCTAATTCCTCCAATTTCTCAAATATTCTAAACAAATTAATTTTCTTACTTGTTCTCTTGTAATGGATTTCTCCTCTCCGATCAACTGCCTCATTTTCGGTATATCATTTATAATACGTGAAACTGAAATTTGTAAAATGTATTTACTAAAGTAGTTCTAATTGTTTTTTGGTTTGTGCTCTCTGATTGTGATCAGATTTGGATGACACATTATACCCTCTGAAAACTGGCATAGCGCCAGCTGTCAAGAAGAATATCGACGGTAACTAAACAAAACACAATTACAATACTTTCTTCTATTTTTCTTAAAACATTTTAGGTTAATAATATGAATTAATTATCTGGGCAGATTTTCTAGTGGAGAAATATGGATTCTCGGAAAGTAAAGCTTCAAGTTTAAGAGTTGAACTCTTCAAGACTTATGGAAGTACTCTTGTTGGTCTCAGGGTAATTAATTTCACTTCTCCATTTTCTAAAGATTTTTTAGTTCTTATATATATCATTGATTTCTAATTTATTTTTCTCTTTGTTTCTTATAAATTTTAGGCGTTAGGTCATGATGTTCATCCTGATGAATATCACAGGTAATAATCATCTTCAACAACTATATAAATATTTTTTGATCTCAGGGAAACAATTTTTTTTCTTAAGCTTTTTTATTTTTCTTGCATAATTTGTTTTGTAGTTTCGTGCACGGAAGATTACCGTATGGCTCGATCGAACCAAACAATAAGCTACGTAACCTTCTCAACAAAATCAAACAGAGAAAAATTGTAAGTTTAATCATTTATTTATTTATGTGGCATGAAATTTTCTTGGGTCAGATTGCCGAAATGAATAAATGTTCATTTTTTTCTTTCTTGGGTCTAGATATTTACGAATTCGGACAGGAATCATGCGGTGAAGGTTCTCAAGAAATTGGGTTTAGAAGATTGTTTCGAAGAGATGATTTGTTTTGAGACAATGAACCCGAATTTATTCGGGTCAACAACCCGACCCGATGAACACCCGGTTGTTCTCAAGCCGTCGTTGACCGCAATGGATATTTGCATTCGTGTAGCCAACGTTGATCCTCGCCGAACAGTAATATTCTTATTTATGTTAACATTTTAATTATTTTTCATATTAAACTTTTGATAAATCTCTAGCTCTACACATTATCATTATTACAATATTCAAACTATTTTTGTATTTTTCAATAATAGATATTTTTGGATGACAATATCCACAATATTACCGCGGGTAAATCTGTCGGGCTTCGCACGATACTGGTAATTATTTTATTCCATTCACATCTAGTATTAATTCTTTTGTTGTTGTTGTTACGACATTTGTGTGCGTGAATTACATTCAATTTTAAAAATTTGATTAAAAAAGGTGGGAAGAGCAGAAAAGACGAAAGATGCGGATTACGCAGTGGAGACAGTAACTGAGATAGCTACGGCGGTACCGGAGATTTGGAAGACGGCAACGGCTACGGGCGGGTTTGACGTTGGCGGTGAGAGGATCAGACGGAGCAAGAGTGAGCTGGAGGGTATGGCTTCAATCACAGCCGTCGGTGCGTGACGTGATCAAGTGGGCGAATCGTGGCCGTTGGATCTTTTTAACGTCTAGTGGTTGGGATTGTACAGGTGGCGTTAAAATGTTGATAATGCATGTGAATATAATAATAGTGGTGGTGGAGAATATTCATCCAATGTGGACACCAAATGTGAATACGCAATCAAATATTATTATGAATGATGACTATGATTCCAATGTGTAACCGAAATTTTAAAGTTTGATTGGGATTTCATCAAATGTCACAATTAAAATTAAAAAAAAAACAAAACATATTATTTCTATTAGATAAGTAATTAACATTTTTATATCTATGGTATTTCTGAAAGCTATATAGTCCAAATATAGTTTTTTTTTTTAGATGTCTGGCATTACAGCTTTGTCATTTTTAAAACGAATGATATTTTTTTTGGGTCACAAACAACATTTTATTAACTAAGCATATGATAAAAATTCGGAAAATTCTGTTTCCGCAGGTATCCAATAAAACAGATGATAATTTTTTTTTATGATTTAATCATGGTATATCAAAGATATGCAACACAAATACACATAACAAATGAAAATTATTATGTGAAACTTTGTATATATATATATATATATATACATGATTGACAAATGCTTTCATGAATAGCTCTTTTGAGTTCTAATTAATTTGGGATGACAAAAAAAAAAAAAATTGACAAATGCCTACTGCTCACTTTTTGACACATGTTTAATACGTTCACTTCCTTTTTTTCTTTTTTTTTTGTCATACAGTTATAATTTGAAGTGTACTAATTTAATGTAATTAAGGAATTTTAAGTGGAAAAAAGTTCTAAATAAATTTCAAACATGAGAACACTAAAGAGAAATTTATAAACATAATTGAGTGTTGAACCTTAATAACAGTAGTCAGAACTGGCATAGCTAAAACAATTGCCGGTGCCGTCTCCGTCATCTCTAACGATGAATAAAAAAATTAAGGTGGATCACTGGTTCTTCAGTTTTAGTTTTACGAAGAAACGATATTTTCAAAATTGGGCCTCATGTTCCTCAGTAGGCCTAACTTAGCCCATTTTCATACTAGGAGAAATAATAAAACGTACCTTGCAGAAATAATCTTACGTCAAGTCAACATATAATAACAGAAAAGTCTCGTTTCTTCGTATAACCAAAGAGCCATAATGATTTCATTGTCAGAGATGATGGCGACGGAGACGGCACCAGAATTTGTTACAACCACGAAAACGGAAACTGAACGGATAGAGAATTCGAGTGAAGTAGATGAGGAAGAAGAGGAGAAAATACGCCGTCAGAAGAAGTCTGAAGAAGAAGTTCTCGAAGCCAAATGTCTTCCCGGAATCATCAGTGCTTATCTCAAGTATGTTCCTTTGTTTCTCTTTTTTCTTTCAACTCATAAATGGCACTATCTTGGTGGATTCAATCATTCAAGGAGACTTGTCTAACTGATGACCAAGTCAAATCTTAGACTTCAGTCTTCTTAAGCTCCTTAACCATGTTACTTGGTTGGATTGTGTATCTTTGTAGGATGAACCATTAGTTGAGTTTGTTTTTCTTCCAATTCAAAACCGTTTGGCATTGAGTGAATTGACCCTTGTCCCTTATATACGATTCAAGTCCCCCTTTTCATAATTTTGATGTGGGATATTTCTTCACGTTTAGGTTAAAGAGTTCTACGTAAAGACTACTGCATCGTTGACCTTCCTTCTGCTTGGAAATTTTTACAGTTATCCCAAGGCTGCGGAAGAAAATCTGAAAAAATGCGAAAGATCATATCAGAAGCTGTCCCCTGCGCACAAGGTAATTTTGTTATTTGTTGTATTGTCGATATTATTTTAATGGTTTATTATATTGCTGTAGCATATTTTAGAATATTCAATAATATAAGAGTTTCGTCTCGTGCATAGCCGTTAAGAGATCACCCAAATGATTCAAGATCAAGTTGATTTTTTTGTGGAATCTTCTTTTTTATAATAGATAGAATTTTAAGAGCATCTCCATCGGTCAGAAACTCCGTTGAATGTCTGACAAATAAAATATTATTAATTTTTTTTATTTAATTATTTATTATTTAATTGTTTATTTAAACCAATCAGAAAAAGACAACGGTAAAAATGGGTATCTCAGAGTTTCTCATTTGTGAAACGTTTCTGTCTTCTCTCCTTCTTTTTTAAATTTTTTATTCTGTTTTATTGGAGAGTATCTCACCTAGACACTCCCAATGAAAATGGTCTAACTATCTCCTTGTCCAGGCATTGGTAACCCATTTCCCTACGAAGTTGCAGAGATTAAGAAGGTGAAATCTATAATCAGTAGACATTTCACTAGTCACTATAAATCATCTTGTAGTCTTACATAAGTGTCACAGGTTAATATTCATATTTTATATTTTTCCATTATAGTTGCTTTTCATATATGATTAATTACTTCTTCATTTGTACTTTGGATAATAAAAGATTCCTGATGCTTCTAAACGTTTTCATTAACTTTTGTTGTTAAAAATTATACATATATATATATATATATATATATTGTCACAATAATGTCAACAATTATACATATATATACCGTATGCCCTAGAGAAATTGAGGTTAGGGGCAGTCTAAACGTGTAACAAGCAACTTTCTGGTGTTGACATTATTGCATTTTCATCCTAAGCATGGTCTTGTTTGAAATATTAGTAAGTTTTTGGACTTTAAATTGTTGTTGCAGGTGTATATCGATGAAATCACATTTCATATATAATATGCTTCAGGTCAGTTCCAGACATATCTTCTTCTAATTCCATTTGCGTTTCAATTGCTTCATGCTAATTCATAATTATTTGGCAGGTTTTTGAGCCCCCTATAGACTTGAGTAAGCACATGCGCGAGCCAATAACAGGAGCACTGTCTATCGAGGTCAGATCAAGACTTGGAAATTTATCCTTTTCATTTTGAAACCTTTAATTTATATTTATAAATGCAGGGGTTTCAAAGGGATGAAACTCATCATCATGATCATTCCCTCACGAATACAGAGATAAGAATCAATAATAAGACATGTGAATTTGTTGGAGGCCAGATAAATCATGACCATGGCAGTGTAATCATGCCAACTCATATACTTTTATATATATATCTCAACTCATATACTAACTCATATAGGTACCATTTTCATCTCAGGATTGGTTGGATTCATCGTTACAGACGCATGTTCCTCAGGTTGATGTAAATAAGGTATGCTTTTTTCACTTATAATATGGTGGATGATATAAATTTTCTTCATGCTCATAATTATATTAGAGCTATAGTAGTGTGAAACAAAGATAGTAAGAATCTATATCTATTCTCAATTCTCCAAATGTACATGAACAAGATAGAGGTGACAATTGTATATATATTTGTTGCGATGTTGGGTGTATTTCTCACCATTCTATTACTTAGAATTTTTGTTGTATACTAACACGTACAGGTTCGTTGGGTAATAAGGAATATAGTTCGAGACTGGGGAGCAGAGGTAATCATATTTTTGTTTGTCATGACAAAGATGAGATTCTTTCTTTTACCACAACTTTATTGGTATACTCATTTTACTTACAGGGTCAGAGAGAAAGAGATGAATGCTACAAGCCTATCCTTGAAGAGATTGATTCCTTGTTCCCTGATCGTCACAAGGAGAGGTACACTTCCTGACTTTTGAGTCTCTGACCTCTCATCAATGCATTCTGAAGTCTGATCCATAAACTCTGCTTGCAAATTAAAGTTAACTATATGATTTGCAGCACTCGTCCTACCTGTTTAGTCCCTGGTGCTGGACTTGGTCGGCTGGCCCTTGAAATTTCTTGTCTAGGCATGCAATGGAGAAGAAAACCTTTTTTTCTTTTTTTTTTTGGTAGCTTTGATGATAATGAGGAATCAATATAACAACTCTTGTACATTGGAATAGGTTTCAGAAGCCAAGGCAATGAATTTTCATACTACATGATGTTATGCTCAAGTTTTATTCTTAATTAGTAAGAGTTTCTTACTGTTCTCTTTAACATCATCCACCCTCAAAATTTACAAGTGTGTTCCTAAGTTGCTTTTGGAGATAGTCTCTAAATTTGATTGAGTTGATTTCTTCACTCTGTTCCAGTTTTGAGTTTTGCTCTACTTGTTGTTTTTTCATCAGTACACAATCGCCTGATGAGTGGACAATATACCCCTGGATACACACTAACTGCAATTCCCTCTCGAATGATGATCAACTACGCCCTATTTCTATTCCTGATATTCATCCTGCAAGGTATGCCTTATCGAACCAGAGAGAGAGAGAGTACTTTTCTTATGGTTTGGAATGTTTTGTTAGTTTTAGGGATAATTAATTGTTTTTATGTATAACATCATTTATTTATTTCAATTTACTAAAAAGGTTATTTTCTGTGAGCAGTGCAGGAGTAACAGAAGGTTTCTCTATGTGTGGTGGTGATTTTGTTGAAGTATTCAATGAATCAAGTCAAGCATGTAAGAAATGGTGACTAGTTGCTTTTGTTTAAGAAGCCAATATGAGTATGTTTTATACCAAATACACCACTCATTAGTTTGAATGGCAACACTGAGTTTCAGGAATGTGGGATGCAGTTGTGACTTGCTTTTTCATCGATACGGCTCATAACATCATCGAAACCATATCCAAGATCTTAAAGGATGGAGGAGTACGTCATTTCCCTGTTACGTACCCTCCTTTTCCAACGTCTTTGATCTTTCATCGCTCGCCTATCTAAATTAATTTATCCATCATCAGGTTTGGATTAATTTATCACTTCGCAGACGAACATGGCCTGGAAAATGTAAGCATTGGACCTGTCACACAATCTCTCGCTAGCTAGATAGATAACTTTGAATATATATATTTCTTGTTTCTCCTTAGGAAATGTCGATTGAGCTAAGTTTGGAGGATGTAAAGAGGGTTGCTTCACATTATGGGTTTGAGATGGAGGTAAATCTACAACATTATTACAATGAAATTTTCTTGTAAAAAAATAAAACATCTCATGAGGGCATGCATGTTCTTCCTCATTCATCATGAGTGGTTGTCCTTACACAATATTTGCCGAAAGAAAAAACAATTGAAACAACATACTCTACAAATCCCCGGTCTATGATGAAGGTCAGATTTTTTTATGTCTTTGGATTTGTGGTTGATTTTTGGATCGAAAGGTGGGTTAATTTGTGATGTTGTGTGTGTGTTTTGCAGAATCGATACTATCCTGTCTTCTGGACAATGAGGAAGAAATGTGTTACAACAACTTAAACCAAATATTCCTTACTATATGCACTATTTCTTTTCTTGTTGCAAAACAATTAAACTGTGTTTTCGGTTGATGTTAAGACTAAACTGTGTATTTCGGTTGATGTTAAGACCAAAACTCACCTAAAATTTTATTATTCCTCGGCACACTACCACGCAAATAGGCTAATTAAGGCCCATTAAAGAACATGAGGCCCAAAAGAAAAAACTCGTTTCCTCGTATAATTAATTATAATAACCTTTCCGATGAAATCAACTCGAAACCGAAGAGCCACCATGGTTTCACCGTCAGAGATGACGGAGACGGTGACGCCACCGGCGTCGACAACCATGACAACGGAAAGCGAGCGGATAGAGAGTTCGAGGGAAGTGGATAATAAAGAGGAGGAGGAGGAGAAAATACGGCGTCAGAAGAAGCTGGAAGAAGCTCTCGAAGCCAAATCTCTTCGCCGCATTATCAGTGCTTACCTCAAGTATCTCACTTTCTCGTCAATTCTAGTTTCTTGATTTTACTTTATCTGTTTCTTTTGGGGTTCTGCATAGTTAAGACCTTTCCTCATGCTTGGAAATTTGTTACAGTTATCCGGAGGCTTCGGAAGAGGATTTGAAAAGATGGGAAAGATCATATCGGAAACTGTCTCCTTCACACAAGGTAAATTTTGTTCACCTGATTTTGAGAAATGTGGTACGATTATTAGAGACAATAGTAGCAATATTCCACTGAAAATGTATTTAGACGTGGTTTTCCATAGTTGTGTCTAGAGAAAAATTGAACTTCTTCTTGCTGTTTCAGAAGTTATTCATTTCTACAGTTTATTACTAACCGGTATTATGTTGATGGTTTAATCCTGTAGCATATTTTAGAATTTCGAAATGCTTAGGATGCATAGCAGTTAAGAGATCACCAAACGATTTCGCGTCAAGTTGTTTCTTTTGTCTAATCTTCTTTGTTTGCTTATGGTTATAATAGAACTAATAGTTTCAGTTTTGACTTTGTTTTCCTTGTTCAGGCATTGGTATCCCATTACCCTATCAAGTTTCAGAGATTAAGAAGGTGAAATCTATAATCAGTATAATATTTCACTATTATCTTCTAGTCTAGATAAATGTCAGAGTTACTTGAATGATGATATTCAGATTTTTTATTTTTCCATTATAGTTGCTTCAAGGTTTGCATATTTGCTTATTCGTTCTCACTTTGGATTATGGAAGATTCCTGATGCTGCTAAACGTTTAGTTAACTTTTTTTAACAATAATGATATGCCTTGGAGAAATTGAGGTTAGGGACAATCTAAAACGTGTAACTAGTAGATCTCTGGTGTTGGCAGTATTGCATTTTCATCCTATTAAATATCTGCGTCCTCAGAGGTGATTTTCATAACTGGGTTGCATGTATAAAGTATGATAACATATTTTAGAATTAACGTGCGAGTTGTCAACATATATATCTACTACTTTCTGAAAGTAATAACTGCTGATTGCTACTATTTACAAATGGAGTAGTTAAGTATTTGATTGCCTAAATCTTGTTAGATTTATTTTGTTCATGTGCCATTATTATGATATCCATGCTTCTTATAATTCTTCTTTCTCATGCTTGAATACTAAACTCGATAGTATGCCAGATTGAACTTGACTTATTTATATCCTGTCTGTGCTTGTCCCAGACATCTTGCACATAGTCTTTTCTGAAGTGTTAGTAAGTTGTTGCAGGTGTATATCGGCGAATTCATATTTCATATTTAATATGCTTCAGGTCAGTTGCAGACATTTCTTTTTCTAATTCCTTTACTGTTTCATTTGCTTCAACTTATTTGATTATGTGATTCTTAACTTGTAACTTGAAATGCTTGATATGCTAGAAAATCTACAGTTCATGTCATGTAAAAATCTAATTCATAATTACTTGGCAGGCTTTTGAGCCCCCTATAGACTTGAGTCAGGAACTTGATGGTTGTGAAGACTCAAATCTTGAGTGTGCTCCACATGAGAGATACACTCTAGATGAAAGGCACGACTCTTCTTGTCAGCCGGCCTTGACCAATAGTTGTACATATAAGGAAGAAAGCAAACACATTCGTGAGCCAATAACAGGAGTGTCTATCGAGGTCAGATCAAGACATTGGAACTTTATCCTTGTCATTTAGAATCTTTAATTTATTTGTATAAATGCAGGAGCTTCAAAGGAAGGAAGCTCATGATCATTCATCCAAGGATGACTCTGCAGACGCAAGAATTACTAATAAGACATGTGAATGTGATGGAGGCCAGTTAAATCATGACCATGGCAGTGTAATGCCGACTCATATACTCTTATACCTCAGTTCCGTCCAGAAAATGTGTTGACTATGTTAGCTTTGCACAGATTCTTTAGTTATTGTATCAGTTATATAAGATCTTTGGTGGGATCATATGAATATTTCTTGGTATTCTAGATCATATGAATTTTACCTGGTAGTCTATATTCAGAAAGCGTTTTACTGTCAAGCATAGGCTTTGTTGTGTATATTTTTGCATCATACTTCATTTACGACTATAAAATTGTCATAATTCATGTGATTTTTCTAATTATAATGTTCCTTTTTTCTTTCTTAGGTATCATTTTCATCCCATGATTGGTTGGATTCATCGTTACAGACACATGTTCCTCTGGTTGATGTAGATAAGGTATGCTTTTTCACATTAACTATGGCTGGTGATATTCATTTTCCTCAGTCCTAGGTCAGCATATTTGTATAAGAGCTCTTACAGTGTGAGACAAAGATCATAAGGCGTCCTAGTAGAATCTATCCTCAATCTCTATTAGTTCCATTAGGCAGTTGGTAAGTTATGGGGGTTGGTTTCCTCATATAGCTTTGCATGGGGAGGTGAATTCTGTTGAGCTTAAGTGCACCTTCTTACCTGTATGCATATGCACATGATAGAGGTGACACGCACACCAGTACAATTGCATATGTTTGTTGTGATGTTGTGTGTATTTCTCACCAATCTATACTTTAAAATGTTCATGATTTTGTTGTATTCTAACACAGGTTCGTTGTATTATAAGGAATATAGTTCGAGACTGGGCAGCAGAGGTAGCCATATTTTTGTTTGTCATTTTCTTCTGACAATGATGTACGCAGACTGTTTCTTTAACCTTATATCACAACTTAAGTTTTTAGTGGTATATTCTTTTTACTTTCAGGGTCAGAGAGAACGAGATCAATGCTACAAGCCTATCCTTGAAGAGCTTGATTCCTTGTTTCCTGATCGTTCCAAGGAGAGGTACACCGTGTTGCTCCTATTTGTTTTTGACTTTTGGGTCTCTGACCTCTCATCAATGCATTATGAGTTTGTGGAAAAAGTAGTTTTTTCTTAACTATTCAATATTCAAATCTGGTGGCTTGTTTTTTGATCCACGAAGTCCCGTTATAGAGACTTGAGTAGAGAGAGAGACAGAAAATCGGATAATGGTTTTAGCTTCTTCCTAGTATCAGACGACTAGTATTTGATTGAGCTTTTTTAGGTACCTGCTGCACTCTCTCTTCTTACAAAGTTAACTATATGACTTGCAGCACCCCTCCTGCCTGTTTAGTCCCCGGTGCTGGACTTGGACGTCTGGCCCTTGAAATTTCTTGTCTAGGTATGCAATGTGGAAGTACTTTTTTTGTATACTTGATGATACTAACGATATAACAATTCTGTATACTGGAGCAGGATTCATAAGCCAAGGAAATGAATTTTCATACTATATGATGATATGCTCAAGTTTTATTCTGAATTAGTAAGAGTTCCTTTCTTGAATAAATTATCTTATTATATTCCTTTTATTTTGCTTGTCTGTCTCAAAGAGCCTCTCTGTCCCCCTTTTCTAGGTCATCCATGTTGTTTCAGAAAATAGAAATCAATTTGTATTTTGTCCACAGTTCAGTAATTCACATCTATTATTTTCACATCAGTCAATCTCTAAATTTCAAACTTTTTTTCCAAATTGCTTTTGGAGAGTCCGCTATTTATTTTCTTCTGTGATGTATCTCTAAATGTAGTTGAGGTAGCTTCTTACTTTTGGTCCAGTTTTGAGTTTTGCTCAGCTTGTTTTTGTTTTCGTCAGTTCACAAGTCCCTGGTGAGTGGACAATATACCCCTGGATACACAGCAACTGCAATTCGCTCTCGGACAATGATCAACTACGCCCTATTGCTATTCCAGATATTCATCCTGCAAGGTATGCCTTACCGAACCACTGGAGAACTGGGCCTATGGTTTTTGGAATGTGTTGGTAGCTTTATATATAAAGACATATCTGTTTTCCTTGTAATCCATAAGGGAACTCAATCGAAAGGGGTTAAGCAACTTGTATTGGTGATTTCATGTAGCTACAATCATTTACGTCACTTTACTAAAAAGGTTTATGTAAACATTTTGTGAGCAGTGCAGGAATAACAGAAGGTTTCTCTATGTGTGGTGGTGATTTTGTTGAAGTATACAATGAATCAAGTCATGCAGGTAAGAAATGGTGGCTACTTGCTTTTGTTTTAAGCCAATACACCATTCATTTGTCTAATTGTAACCGTTAACACTGAATTTCAGGAATGTGGGATGCAGTTGTGACTTGCTTTTTCATCGACACGGCTCATAATGTCATCGAGTACATTGAAACCATATCCAAGATCCTAAAAGATGGAGGAGTAATTTCCCTGTCACTCTTTCCTTCACCGTTGGTCTTTTTTCTTTCTCCTTTGATCTTTTCTTTGCTCCTGACATATCTAAATTAATTTATCCATCAGGTTTGGATAAATTTAGGACCTCTGTTGTATCATTTTGCGGACACATATGGCCATGAAAATGTAAGCATTGGAGTTGTCCCACAATCTCGCCATAACTTTGATATGACAATAATATATCTCTTGTTTCTCCTTAGGAAATGTCGATCGAGCTAAGTTTGGAGGATGTAAAGAGGGTTGCTTCACATTATGGGTTCGTGATTGAGGTAATCTACACAAAATAAAAATGGCATTTTCCTGTAGATGATAAAACACCCTCCCACACTCAGTACTTGTCCTAACATTTGCAGAAAGAAAGAACAATTGAAACAACTTACACTACAAATCCCCGGGCTATGATGCAGGTCAGATTTCTCATGTCCCTCTGGATATGATAATCTTTAATCTCTATGCTCGATGTCAATATTCGGGTGGTTGATTTCGGATCGAATGGTGGATTAATTTGTAATGTTGTGTGTTTTGCAGAACCGGTACTATACTGCCTTCTGGACAATGAGGAAGACGTGTGCAATAGCAACTTAACCAAATTCATTCTGGACTTTTTTGTTTCTGGATTTCTTTTGTTTTTCTTCGATGAATCATCGATCCAAAACTCACTATTTGTGTTGTTGTTATACTAAGTTAATAAACGATGTTCTCGATTTATGAATAAAAAACCTTTGTACTCGACTTCTCGTTATCCATTTACCAGCCTTTAGAATTACTACTTATGATCTCTGTCTCTAACATGATCTTGAGTGACAGATCCTGCAATGGCCCTTCTGAGGGATTCATTTCCGAGGCTTAGTATAGACGAATGTATGTTTTGAAAACACTCACCAATGTTACCCTCAAATGTAGATCACTCGTCTGTTATAAAACAATACAAAACAAAAATTGTAAGAATGAGATGTTACATGGTATGAACCTGAATCTTATTATACAATCTACATATACATTTTTACAGGGGATTTTTGCAAAAAGTATTTTGGATCCGGGTTTTACCCGGGTTTAACTCTATCCGGATCTTGGATAAGGAATTTTAGGAATGATGTAATAAAAACAAACGAATATTTTGAGTATAATTGCTATAACAATTCTGTTTAATGTTTCTTTAATTACAAATAAGTTACCTATTTTAATGGTAAATAATCTTTCATATTAATGACCCTAATAAATAGCCGATTTTAATGGAAAATCGTTTTTCATATTTATGCTCATAATAAATGTCCAGATTTTAACAATATATATATATATATATATATATTTTAAAGAAAAAATGTATTTATTTTTTAACAATATATATATATATATATCTATATATACATTTTTGGAGAAGATTTGGTTCAAAATATCCTTTTACAATTTTGTATTTGTACATTTAGTCCCTACAAAAATAATCTGACAAAAATATTGTATTAAGTAAATTTTACAAAACAATAAATTAACTCACTAAACATTCCTAATTTTTCGTAACCTCGATTTGAGTTTAAAATATATAGAAATCAAATATTTAATTTTAAATGCTATTGATAATCAAAATATCAATCATATCTACTAAATATAAACTACTAAAACAATAAAATCAAAATCAAATCTAAATTAGTATTATATAAATCGAAATTAAACGATTGATTTAGTAAATATAGAAATCATATATATTTACAGAGCAAATAGTTTCCTATTTTAATGCTAGAGATTTTATTGTATTTAACATTTGTTTCCTATAAAAATTGAACAATATTAATTGAATATCAGTCTCAAATAGACAAATTGGAAATGTCACATCACTAAACGATTTTATCCTTATTTGATCAAGCATATACATAGCATATTTTTTTGTGACGCTTTAAAGATTTTCAACGATATCGAATTCTTGCTCATCAAGATTTTGAATATTCTCTAACCTAAAACCCTACTAACTATCAAAACACTATAAATACTCACTCATTTCTCCAATCTCTAAACACAAACAAAAATCTACTGGTTTCTTGGGTGGTTTACGTGATTTGTATATCTTAAATTTGTACTCTATAAGTATGGATCTAACTTTATGCTGTACATTGCTTTGGATTTTTCAAGAGAATGGATATCAGTTGCTGTTTCTGAGCGCTCGTGCCATCGTTCAGGCATATCTAACGAGAAGTTTCTTAAATAATCTGAAGCAGGTAAGAGTGATATCATTTTATGATCGATATCCCTCTGCTACTTATGGAATCATGTTTTCTTACTGGCTGCAGGACGGAAAAGCTCTACCAAATGGCCATGTGGTCATTTCACCAGATGGCCTATTTCTAGCATTGTACCGTGAAGGTTAATCTTTATACCCTTCAAGATTCATTTAATTGCAGCATCTTTACGGTTTTTCCATTCAATAGTAAATATCTTAAATATACACAAACAAAAAGACAGACCAAATTATTTATTGATTCTGTGATGAGTCAAAATTATTGGAGAAGAAAGGAAATTGCTGATGTTGACCAAATTGGTTTCTTGTGTGGTTTACGTGATTTTGTTGACTAGATCGATATAATTTGTGATTTGTGAATTTGTGAACCAACTTTAGGCGTTCACGTTCTAAAGAAAATAAATGTGCATCGGCCTATTTCAATACTAGGGTCTATATCCTTACCAAAAAATAGTTTAAAGTAGTTATAATATTTAAATTTTATAAAAAGTTTATAATATTAATAATATTTGAACTTTATAAAAATTAAAAATATATATAATATAGAAACCATTTAAAGCAAACTTTTAAACTAACTCAAATTATATATCTTTTTAAAGAAATATATATTTTTTTTGTCAACAACTTTTAATTAAAAATTCAAAATAACCATTCCTGAGGAATGTTTTTTACATATGTGATGTGATGCAGTTTGGTACGAACTTTTAAAAAAATATTAATAAAAAGAAAATTAACAAAATGATGTTTAATTTCACGGGACGGAGTTATATGGTGGGACGGGTTTGGATCGATATTAATACGGGATAGTATACTACGGGTGAAATCCTAGATAGAATTATTGAAATACAAATATGTATTTTGAGTCGATATTAAATCTTTTATGAAGTTTCAAATATTATAAATATTTGAACTTTATAAGAATTTATAAGAAGTATAAACATTATAAATATTTACAACAAATACAATTATGTAATACTAATTTTATTTTGAAGTCTTTAAACATTATAATGTTCTTGGTCAACCAGTCCGAGTCTTTAATCTTAAATACTAAACAAAACAAATACAACTTAAAATTTAATATTTTTTCAAAAACGCATCTCGATTCTTTTATAAGAAGTTTAAACATTATAAATATTTAAACTTTATACTACGGGTGAAATCCTAAAATTGACGGTTTTGGATTGATATTATTACGGGATAATATAGTACGGGTGAAATCCTAGAATTTACAATCAAATAAAATTAACAAAACAAATATAACTTAAAATTTTTAGTTATAAAATATCATTTCGCGATGTACTATACATTTAAATCAAACAAAACAACATCATATATCTATAGATCATCTTAAAAAAACATTGAATATTTATTTAATAAAAATATAGGCCCGCGGTGTACCGCGGGTTAACATCTAGTCTACTTAACATTTTTGAAGTACAAATTTGCTCTTTCGAATCGGGTCGGGTTTTTTTTAGTTTTGACCCGGAATTTTGACCCGGATTAATGACCCGCATTAACTAATTTTGGATCCAATGAAACTTTCCAAAAAATAATCCAAACAACTTAATGAAATAATATAGTATATTCCTACAGTTATTACTAAGAATACTAGGACTCCGGACCCCCGCGATGTCGCGGGAGAAAATATTTCAAAAATCATTTTAAAAATAATCAAACAAAATTAATAATAACGATAGTAAATGATTAATGTTATAACAATTTATAAAATAAACTTAAAGTTGCAATTTTTCGTGAAATAAAATAAATGTTGTAATGGTTCAACTAAACGGTTGCAACCATTTTATTAAAGGTTACGATAAAAAGATGCAACCGTAAAATATATTTACTCAGATTGCAACTTTCTCAAAACACATAACATAAAGTATATTTTTAGTTTAAAAATAAATAAATAAAATGTTGCGATATATCAAAAGTTGTAACGGTTCGTCAAGTTTGTCAAATAAACTAAAGATTACAACGGTTTGTAAAACAAAACCAAAAATTGCAATGATTGGTCAAATAAACCAAATATTTCAACGGTTCAATTAAACGATTACAAACTTATTTAAATACATTTTAGTAATTAAAAATTAAAAATATTAATTTATAAAAAGTTATACTGAGAGACGCGACGGTAGTTAATTAGATGTTATAGCAATCTTATTATTGTTTATTTTCTCGACCGACATACGCATATTGTGAATTTCTCTACCTAAGTGTTTGGTTAGAGTGAGTTGAAGCTCGATTGTCAAACAAACCATCAACTTATAATGCATTTATATTTATATTGATGAATTAATTGAGTAAAACAATTTCTTCCTTTAATATTCATGTGATGAACTGGAATCATTGCTTTTTTCCTAATAGCGGAGATTTTTTCTGGATTATTATACCATTTGAAACGGTTCATTTGATGTCTTCCACATTTAAAGCGACCAACACATATGAAAAATACAGTAGATAGCCATATTGCTTGAGGATGTCTTCTCGTATTTGGACTTTGTAATAATGTTAATGCAACATCAATATTTTGTTGTATACAACCCATATATATTGTCTTAAGGTAGAAAGCATCATTGTTATCATATGTAATTGTTAAATAAAAAAATTCACTGTATAATTCCCCCAATTCTGAGAAAAAAAATTGTTGGCATCTTCATTAAATTTTTATATTTAAAATTGATTAAAACTTTTTCATTTTCAAAATCATTCCAAAAATCTTTGGTTAAATGAAGAATTAGAAGTTTTTCTTCAATATTAAAAAAGTGTATGTTTAGAAATAATTTAGACAGTATAGAATTTGATTCCATTTGACATATAATTTCTTTTGAATTCATCGTAGAACAAATAATCGTTGTAGCAAGACAAAAAATTGGAATTTCGAAAAGAAAGACAATATATAGAATTGAAAAGGCACGATTTTACAACTATTCGATAAGTCCATTACGTAGACAAACGTGTCCGTTACAGCTTTAATGTGTGGGGCTCATTTCAATTACGTATGTCCAAATTATTTAAACCTCTATATTATTGTTTTCCCATGATATCACGTAAATATTAAATGAAAGATATAATTAAGGAGTTATACTACAAAATATATCCATATGTAAACTATGAAATAAAACCAATTTTATATGTAGTTTACTGGTTTACGTAAAAAGAAATTCAATAAAACAACATGACCGTACAAAAATAACTGTAAGAAAAACAACCATAAATATTTAAACGAAAAGTTGCAATAAAAAGACGTAACCGTTCAGATGTGCAAATGGTATTTATTGAAAACGACATAACCGTAAAAAAATAACCGATTAAAACGAAAATTACGATAAAAAGACGCAACCAAAATAACCATAAAAATAACCTATTTAAACGAAAAAGACGCAACCGTTCAGATGTGCAAATGGTATTTATTAGATTGCTATTATATATAGATTTAGTTATAACAAATATATTTACCGGATTCAATATATTTCCTATATAGATGCTAACAGATTCGTTAGATATGCTTCTCATTATTATTATGCTAACAATTGCTACATTCAATATATTTCGTATTATTATGGGTCGCAATCAATAATACATATTCTGATAATAAAACAGATTTGTTTATCACATCCAATTTAAATGCTAAATATATTCAGCAAATATCTTTTGTTTCCTAATAAAACTGAACAATATAACATCTACATTCAATAGCAACGAGAACAATTGAAAATGTTGCATAACTAAACGATTTTACTCTTATTTTCTATAGCATCTATGTAGCATATTCTACATAGATGCTAGATTTTAAAGATTTTTAAAAGCATATTTCCATTTACAGCTGAAACTAATTTTCGTAGATATCTTAATTTCATTGATTTTTGAAACTAATTTCATAAAAACCTTAATTATTATTCATTTAGTTTTCTAATTCTAGGCAATTATAATTAACTCAAAGAGATTTTGCTTGCTCACAAACATTTTACGCAAATATATCACAGCTAAACCTAATCGTATATGTCCTCTATATATATCCATTTCATTTCCAAGAGAAAACATCACTTCTAAACACGATCAAAATAATTTTCCAAACACCTTCAATTCTTTGCATCCTAAAATTACCTCTTTTTCATTTTCTATTTGTATGGTTCTTTGTGACATCAACAAAGATTTGACTGGCGATTCCGTCTCAAAAGCCTTAGAATCTGAAAGCAAAAAAGAATTCAGAGAGATACTACAGAATTAGTTTTAGTGGATGAAAGGTGGTTCAATCGATCTCTAACTAACTCTTTTACTATCATTCTTTATCTGCTATTTCTCAAAAAAAAATTGACTTCTCGGTTTTGTTTTTCTGAATTGTTTCTTCTCTATTTTGTATATTTGAATTGTCAGGTTGATAGGATTGCAACAACGTATAAACAACGCCAAACCAATGATAACTCCCTCAAGTACGTTTCACTACAAGAAATATCTACATTGATAGCATATGACGATAGCTCATTTTTCGTAACTGTTATGATAGATGAATTTTTTTTTTGATTACTATATAATAGCACTGAAACAATGCTAAGAAAAAAAATCACCAAATCAGAAGCGAAAATCACTTATTCCGCCAGTACTTAGATGAAAAATTCACCTAAGCGCTAGAAACTTCAGATCCAAAAATTTGAAGTGTTATTTTTTTGTTTGGTAGAATTTTTTTTTAAGTATTATAGTGTTTAGCCCAAAGCCAAAAAAAATTTACTATCTTTTTACGACAATACACAAAAAAAAAAAAAAAAAATCCCCCAAATCGAAACCTAGGTCTCATCGACTTCGGCTCCACTGTGAGCTCGTCGCCGGCGTCATTTCGCGTCCCTTCATTATCCTTCAGTCTACAGCTTGGTTCACGAACTCGGTCGATTCCTCTAATGGAGACAACACCAATCTTGACAAGGATCGAGACCGCGATCAGGAACGAGAACGTGACTGCGACTGGGAGAGAGATAGAGGGCCAGATCGATACTGCAATAGGGATAGAGACAGAGAGCAAGAGCGAGAGAGAGACCGTGAGCGTGGTCGTCGTGAACGTTATCGTGAACCGGATCAAAGAAATAGAGATATGGTTCAAGAGGAGGAGGCTAAGGCTAGGAAGAAGGTAAGGGTTGAGAAATTGGTTGAGAGAGAGAGGGAGAAAGAACTCATTTGATATGAAGATTTATGAGAAGATTTATTTGTTTTTTTTTGCCAGATTTGTGTTAGTTTCTCTAGCTCGATGCTTAGGTTAATTGTTGCTGTAACTTGTCTTCGTTTTATGTTCTTACTGTGATAGGAAGCTTGTTGACAAGGTTGCAGAAGCTGGATTCTATGTCGTGGTTCCTGATGTCTTCCATGGAGATCCATTGTTAGTTGTTGATTGCAAAGCTAAGAACAAGACAATGACTTATCTCTTTGTTGGATAATAAATAAACCATGGTCCACTGACATGAGCTTACACATGGCTTTATCTTTCCTGTTTTGTGTTTAATCTCAGCAAAAGTTGCGGTGGAAATGGCAAAACAGAAGCTTGTTGACGCTACTGTTTTATTACATCCTTCTAGTGTGATAAAAAGATTTAAAAAGAGTGAGAGTCATCAATCTTGCTGTAAAAGATGGTAAAACACATAGAAGCTTTCTTTTGATAAACTCGGGACTAGGTACAATAATCAGTTGTGCAGTTTCTAATTGTTGTTGTTTTGCCTTTCTTATAGGTGAATTAATCTTTTGACGCTAGAGAAATGGAGTATGTGTGGTTAGTATCTTCTGTTTGTTTGATACATGGTGAGATCACATTTGTTTTGAAATTGTTTCCTAATGGTAAGTTTGATAATATGGGTTTTGTTTGTATTGCTTCGGTTATATCTTGGCACAATTAGTTTTATGAAAATATTGATGGTGTTTTTGTTTGATTGCAAGTTGGAGTTTGTGGAAACAACGTCATGAATAACCAAGTAACAAGTGATCTCATGTATGAGTTTCTGTTTTTTTTTTTCCGTATGAATCTATAAATTATTTTATGGTTCAATAAATGTTTTGTCTTTAGTGAGGGTATTGGATAGAAAGCTTCGATTCATCTTTTGGTGAGGTAAGCTTTCACTGGATCTTAGATATTCTTAAGAAAAGCTTTCGGTGGATCTTAGATATTCTTAAAAAATTTCTGATTCTAAAAATTCTTGTGTTCTCTGTGAAGTATGTTCTTCATAAGCTATAATTCAAATTATTGGTCTCTAGTTAAGTTGTATTCTTGTTTTTCTCAGATTCAGCTGTGGTAGGTATTGGTAAGACACTTTGCTGCTCCAAATACCTTTTCTAGCTTATCTTTCCTTCTTTCCTCACGCTTTTATATGTAGTCATTATCTAGTAGAAGCATTTGAAAAACTCACTTGCTTTACTTATACAAAGACAGCCAACGACAAAGAAAAGAACCAAACTGCAGAGAATATGGAGAAGGCAGTGAAGTGTGGACATCAACCTAAGTTCTTGGAGGGAGAGAAAGAGCAAACCAATGTAATTCTTCGTTTAGTCCATCTGAATTGCAGTACTTATGATGTTGTTTAAGACCTTTTTTTAACAAATGGTGTTCAATGCTACACTATGTAACTTTTGATGATCTATGAAAAGAAACATGTTTTTAATAAATTGGTTCTGTAGCATATTATTAATTGGATTTCAAATCTATATATTTTAATTGCATATAATGTATTCCAGCATAAAAATGCGCTATAAAAAATCAAAGCATTTTAATAAAGTTATGGTAGAAAGCACCTATAATAGCACGAAAAATGAGTTATTACATAATTAAAAAAAAATATAAAGTCGTTATTATACCAAAGCGTTTAACTAATGTTATGGTAAAATACTCTACCATAACATACGGAAAAAACGCTATCGTATGTGGGGGTCTACCATAACAGGGGCATAAGACAGCGTTTATGAAAACGCTACTAATGACATATAATAGCTCTTTTCTCTAGCTAATAATGTAGATATTTTTTGTAGTGTTTTCAATCAGTAAAACGAATGGACTCATCAACCTATGTCAATCATCAAAACAAACATCAGGACCAATCTTTTTTTTTTTTGGTCAAACATCAGGACCAATCAAACTAAACACTTTATTCTAAAAGAAGCATCAAGTAAGCTTACTTGGAGAGGGCAATCACGTATACTATCTTCTTTCAAAGATTTAACCTCTTTATCAAGTTTAGCCATCAAATCAGCTTTCACAGCTACACCATCATAAAAAAAAAAAAATCCATTACATGATCTTTCTCAAACAAACAATTGAACGCAAAGTTATTTCTTAATCTACTCATATCCCTAATCATTTCTGAGCAATTAATTAACAATACTAATCAGCTAATGAAGTCACAGTCACATCAACATATCAATCCACCAAAAAAATCACAAAGAACAACTACAAAATTGAGATTTCTGATTTCCACATAGCAACCTTTTGACATTGAGACACATACTTAGTATCGAAAACCCTAAATCTGGAGATGTGATACTCAAATGTCTAATCACTGAGAAATTCGATTACCAATTGTTTCAGAAATTTCCTAATTTAGCGAGGAATTAGAAACCCTAAGATTCGAAATCATGAAACGAAAAGGGGAAAGAGTAAGAACTGACCACGCATAGCTTCGTCTTTTCTTTCTTACTTGAACTGAATAAACCGACCTAAAACGATCCTATACTATTATTTGGGGAGTACACTTTATAAGATACCCTTAACTAACCTTCTCTTTTGTAAAAATTTACCTAAAAATGCCATTAGAGATAAAATTTCAAAGAGTAAATTAATTCATCTTATTAAGGATAAACAAGTCAATTTATACAATTTAATTAATTTAATTTAATTATAAAAACGAAAAACACGTTATTATTATTATTTTTAAATGACCAATCAAAATGAATATATAAGATTTGATATCTAACTTACCTTATTAATTTGTTATTAATCATTATATTTCACCTCTCATCTTTATATGATTCTATTATTGTGAAACAAATAAATCATCATATCATCCATATAATAATAAAAAATAGATTTTTTTCCGCATATGACATCATTTGAATTTTTAAAAACGAATATAAATGATTCAATTTATGTAAAAAAAATTTATCGAGTCAAAAATTTAGACTTGGATAATATATTTCTTTTAAACAAAAATAAATTCAAAACAAATTCCGCCTGAATAACGGGTCAGAATTTGAGTTATTATATTCAATTTCATAAATTTTTAAAAAATATATAATTTTATATACTACGATACAATTTTAAATATTTTAATTTAGAATATTTAAAAATAGTTTTACTTGATATTTAAAAACAAATATCATCAATACTTAATAAATAAAAAATTAAAAATTATACATACACTAATTTGGTTTTCTTAAAACATATATATTTAAAAAATATTTATAATAGACGGTGGGTTAAATATAATGTATTATATGATGAAATGAGTTATGATCCTTATAACTATTTGAATATTTATATTTAAGTTCATACAATTATTTTAAAAAAAATCTTAATTTTATATTCTACAATTAAAAAAAATATATATATTTTAATTTGAGAAAATTTTAAAATAGTTTAATATAATATTTTACAGAATATCATAAATATTTAATAAATCAAAAGATAAAAGTTATAAATACTCTAATTTCCTTTTCAAAGCATAAATATTTAAAATATTTATAACAAGTAGAAGGTTAAATGTAATGTATTATATGATAAAAAGAGTTATGATCTTTATAACCGAAACCATATTAAGATTATATGATGAGATGAGTTAAATAAGGTTTGACACCTCTAAATATTTAAAATTTTGATTCTATAAGTATATATGAAAATAACGAATGATTGATTGTGCACACAATTTTTTTATTGGGATTCTAAAATAAAAATATAGGTATGCACGGGTTGAATCTAATCTTATTATATACCAAAATATCTATATATACATTTTTGGATGACTTTTAGCAAATAAATCCTGGAGTTGGAATGTATTTACGGATGAATGCCATTGGCATTAATTATTTAAATTTGAAAAATATTAATTAAAGATATTACCAACACGATTTCGAGAATCATAAATTCATATATTCCTTAATTTTCTGAGTCATTAATGTGATAATCTTTAGGAAATATTTCTCTGTAAAAAAAAAAATCCACATTAATGAAGGCATTAAAATCGACACTAACAATTAAATTATTTAGATATTCAATTATTTTAAGATTCTTATATCTTATTTGATATTTTTTTTTAATATCTCATTCTTTAATTACTGCGTTTAGAATTTATTGGTTGTTACCTATTTTTTGGTGTAATTTATTGGTTGTTACTTAATAAGTAATTATGGTGCGTTTATTTTAGTTAATATCTAATTTAAAGGATTTGTTTTCTTTTATTATTAATAAACGAATAACATGTATAGAAATAAAAGATTTTTCTTGCGACTCCATAATAAAAATATTAAATTCTTATTTTCTACATTTCTTACACATAATATCCTCTTATTCAATAACAAAAGTATATATTGCATATTTTTAAAAATATTTATAATATTTAAATTATATAAAAAGTTTGTAATATTAATATTATTTCAACTCTATACAAATTTAATATATATGTATATATATCTTATGGGAACCATTTAAAAGAAATTTTTAAATTGACTTGAATTATATAGCTTTTAAATAAAAGTATTATTAAAAAGAAAAATAACTAAATGATGTTTAATTTCACGGGACGGGTAATATGATGGGACGAGTTTGGGTTGATATTTATAAAAGATAGTATACCACGGGTGAAATCCTAAAATTAACAATCAAAATAATCTATCAAACAAATTACATTTTGATTTTTTTAAGAAAATATAGCCCCGCGGTGTACCGCGGGTTAAAATCTAGTGTTTATTATATACGCAATTTTTATTCACTTACTACTAGCATATATCAAATACATACGTTTTATTTTTAAACAAAAAACGTAAAAAACCGTAAAAATCGAACTGTAACTAAACCGAATTACATACGGTTTCTATATGGTTTCACTTTCTACAAAACGAAAAAAACGATACTAAACCGAAAAACCGTACCCCACTCCTAATATTTTCTCATCAAACAAAATAAAATAAAAAAATCCTTATATGGCATTGTATTATGTAAAGAATTATTAAAATTATACTATAAAACAAACAATAATCCAACTTTATATAAATATTTAAAAATTAAAATTTCATCCGTGCTGTTCCAGCACGGGTTATGATCTAGTAATTGTTTATAAATGAAGCCTACAACATACTATAAAATATAATTTTTTAAAAATAAAAGTATTATTGAAAAGAAAAATAATTTAGTTTCATGCGACAGGTTATATGGTAGACGAGTTTGGGTCAATATTAATACGGGACGGTATACCACGGATAAAATCTAAGATTAATAATTAAAATACAATTGTACAATCTTAAACACTAAACAAAAAATATATATATAACTTAAAATTTAAAAATTTTAGTTACAAAAAATCAATCCGCGGTATACAACAAAAATTATTATACACAACAAATTCATCAGTTTATAAAAAAAAATCAAATAATTAACCCGCTATACATATCCTAGTTATAAACATTAGAATTTAAACAAACCGGAAAGAACCGGTCTGTTTCTTAAATTAAACCGGTCTTAATCACCTGAAAAACCGGTCTTAATTAGGTTTTCTCCGTTTGCTTATATAATCACCTGAAAAGTCGGTCTCTTTCTTAAACCTATCTGTTTCTCAAATCCCGAATAAATAGGAACTGAAATATTATATAAGATCATCGTTACACATACCTTCTTCTTCTCCATTTTTCTCAATTCTCGCTCTTGAGCTCTGTTCATTGCGTACAAAGCCAACCTTTTACTCTCTAGCTACATAACTCGAATTCCTTCTAGTTTCTTTTTTTTTGGTTCTATTTCGACAAGAGATATATATCATCAAAATGGTGAAATCTGCTGATGATATTGTTTCACTGATGATGGTTCTTTATCCGGAGGAGATGATGCATGAAATTATCGGAGAGAGGATAGAGAACATGGATGTTAAACATACACAATCGCGAACGAGTCCTCGAAAACGCCAAACTGTTGGTCGTTTTGAGGTCGGACCATCTTCGGAAGAGGAGTACGATCCTAATATCTTTGGGGATGCCGGGCCAAGAAAGAAGAGAAGTCCTTGTCACCGATCATCTTCTTCTCGCACGATGACAACAACACGGACGCGTGCCATCGAACAACAAAGATCAGTCACTTCCGTGGAACCAGTACTACAAAACCCTAATCTGGGTTTAGAGTCTTCTCCTTCTTCTTACGTTAGTCGTCGTTCCAAGGAAAAACGTCCCATTAACGTGGAAAAGAGAAGTCGAAAGAAACGCAAAGTCGTTAGTCCTTTAGAGGTGGAACCAATTCAAACAACTCCATCGGAGTGGCTTTTGAACGTGATGAGGAGAGAAGAGAACGGCTACAATCCGAAGCTGATCTCAACGAGGCAACTCTTTCAGACTGATCTCAGAACACACCAAGCACGTCTCTCAGTACCCTTTAAGCAGGTTATCAATCCGGACTTTTTGACAGAGAATGAGACAAGAATCATAAATGAAAATGCCATGAAGATTCGTGACGATGGTGTGAGTGTGGATTTGGTGGATCCTAATCGGAAGAAGCATGAGCTTGAGTTGAGGAAGTGGAAGATGAGTGGAAACTGGTATTATAACTTTGTTAAAGGTTGGAAAAATGTGCTTGATGCTAATAACTTTAAGGAAGAGGACGTCTACCCTCTCTGGTCTTTCCGATCTGGAACAGGTAAACTCTGTTTTGCTCTCACCCCTAAAAATTCCAGCAACAGCAACGGCTCCACTTGAGGAGAATCTGGCCGTGGAAACTCTCTTCCTGGGGGCGATGGCGCTTCGACTTCCGGTGAATCTGGCCAGGTACCTGTTCCTCCTCCTCCGGCAAGAGAGTCTAGTTACTCCGGGCAAGGTTGTTCAGGAGCGAGCAGCTCTAGTTCTTCCTAATCATAACTCTGCTTATTGCTTAAGCCACAAGTAAAAAGGATTTAGTTTTCAGGCAATTCTGGATTAGTTTTTTTAGTTTTCTTTCTTTCTTTTTAGGTCAGTTGACTGAAATATTGGGGCTTTGTCCAAATTGTGAGACCCATAATGTGTTTTGAATTTAGATTAAATATTAACTTTTTTCTTCAGTAGAGTAATTTTTTCTTGAAGCTTATAGAAATTAGGTTGATAATTTGTTTTTCTCTAAATATTAGTATTATTTTAGCCCTGAATTGATGTTGTTTAAATATGGCTTACTTTCCTTGCGCGAGCACCGGTCGAAGGTATTTGTGTCAACAAGCTTATCATTGAAAGAAAACATGCCACTTTCTCAATTTTTGTTGACCCAAAAACAAGCTACTCACCAAATTACTCTCTATATATAAATAAATCCACACATTCTAAATCAGTAAATCTAATACAATATGTCCTAAATGACGTAGAGTTGTATTTTTTAAGGCCCGTTTAGCTCTAACAAGGGGCCAACCACGTGGCCTTAAGCATCCAAGTGTTTGTAACTTTGAATCAAGTTATGGGATTTGAACATTGAATGGTCCATACACTAAAATTTGGTAACCAAATACATATCATGGTTTAGTTATCCGTTGTGATCATTATCATCATCATATACGGTTGTGTGACCTGAAAAGATTGCTTTTCTAAATATATAGACGTAACGTTTTCAGATTTGACACAATCCATTGGTCAAACTTTTGCATTGAGAATGTCGTATAGGCTTTAGCTTTTGGGTAAATTGGGAAAAGAGTATTGACTTGGCTTTCTTAAGACAATCTTTTGCATAGCGCGTTATATCAACTTCTTTTCTTTTTGTAGGTGTTGTTAATTATACGTGACGAAAATAAATTACGTTTAGTAAATTGAGAACTACATTGGTCGGTTCACCAAACAAACAACCAAGCTTCTCTAACGTTGCTCTTCTATATTATTCGATATACACTAATAAAAACACAACTTGCGTTTACATTCTCACCTGATATGAAACCAATACTTAATTTCCTTAGTAAGAATAATTCCATGTGCCCTCTCGAAAATAAAGTTTTCGGATGTAATATTCTATATAAATTCTTAACGGAAAGGAAAATAGTTAGTTGTAAATCTCAAAAGAAACCATTTCATATATTCTGTTTTACATTGTGAGGTTTAGTTGTAAAATTCTCTCTTTTTCTTATTTAACATGTAAATATTCCCATAGAGAAAGCACTTTGAGAAAGAAAAGAAACTCTTTGTTAAACAAAGAAAGGAATAAAGCCATGCTGAATTTATCATTCATGGTGCATATTAACGCCATGGTATTTTTCTATAGAGATAACAAAAAAATAATTATGTGTATGATTTTTTTCGGTTAAAGTGAAATATATGATTGTATAATCAGTTTCTTGATTAGGAAACTTATCCAATAGTATAATCTTAATCTGCATATTGGATTACGGATAGAGGATTTTTGTTTGTTCTAAACTATTTGGTAAGTCATTAATTAATTAACAAAAAGAGTTTCTTAATTACAAAGTAGTGGAGCAAAATACATAAATCACAAGGAAAAGGCCAACTTGTATTGTCTTTTTGTTTTTGGTGGGAAAAAATTAGTCATACTGTATCTTATAATTATTTTGTTAAAAGTACTTAAGTCGCTAAATTATATATTTTTGACATTACGGCAAAAATTATAGAATTTTCAAAACATTACGGTAAAAATCTGAAGCTACCACGAAAGCATCCAAATTTTTGACACGTAAACGTGGCAATATATATTTTCTGTTTTTTTTTTTAATCACTTTCAACAAAACTCGGGAGTAATTCATATTATTAAGAGATAATTTGTGGGATTAAGTATTGTGGATTATTAAAGCCCGATTATAAAATGAAACCCGTGAAACCTATGAAATTTAAATGAAAATATTTGGAAAACAAGACGTGAATCTCGATAATATTCTAGCATATTTCTATTATTAATGTATTTTTTATGTGTTGGATTTGGATTAGGATAGTTTACATTATGTTGTAATAGCAAATGTATGTCAATGCTAACCCAAATCCAACACATAAAGGAAATATATTAATAATGGAAGTAGGCTAATATATTCAAATTCTCTAAAATACTACACTGGATATTATTCCTTAGATGGGTGAGTATATCATGTAGTTACCTTAACCAAAAAATTCCATCTAGTTATTCTTAAAATTGTAATTACATAAAAAAGGAAGTTTCCTAGCCATTTTCGTTCGTCGTTGGAATAAATATCTGCCTTCACGCGGTTCTACTAAACCGACCTTCTTTTTTCTTTTTTCTTTTTTCTTCCATTGCCTATATATATTGTACGTGACAATATCTTCATTTGCATATATCAATTCATATTAATCTACACCTCTACATACGATTTTTCCTCTACCTTTTCAAAACAAATCATAATCCGTTCGAAGATGAGCCAATTCAGCCAAAACCAATCTTCAGGTTTGTTTTATTTTCTACTTACATATTAATCATATATGTTGTCAATCTCGTCATAATAATCATATTTCTAGAGTTTTATTACCATCAAACTAATTATGGAAAATCATATGTGTAATTATTTAGGAGCTTATCCTTCGCCGCCAGTGTCTACCGGCCCTTACGTGGCACCACCACCGCTCGGTTACCCGACAAACGACACCAGTCATGCCCCGGTGGCTCCGGTCGAGACAAAATCCAAGGGTGATGGATTCTTGAAAGGCTGGTTAGTCTCTCCCTCCTTTGGAATATTTCAATTAAAATTTTAGGAGAATTAGTTATGGTGGCTCAACCTAACCGGGCTCGTACGTTTGGTTAAATACCGAACCGAATCGGTTATTGTTGAATTTGAAAGTTGATGACCTGATAATTATTATTTTCCTTTAATTTTTGAATGCAGTCTTGCGGCCATGTGTTGCTGTTGTGTCCTCGACGCCTGCTTCTGAATTCGGAGGAATTGGATGGGTTATTTGATATTTCATGCAAATTATTTATCCTTGTATTTTTCTTTACCCAAATTATATTTTGGGATTTGATTAGCTTATTACATTTTGAACTCCTATTTATTAATTCATTTCTTTATTACTGTTTTTTTTTGTATTGTGTAATTTTTACCATCTTATTAATAAATCGTTTTTTCTCTTACACATCTAAACCATGCTTAAATTAACTTCATTAGAGTTAACGTATTCTAATTAATGTTATTCAAACTCTATACAGTATTTTTATATAGAGATAACAAAATCAAAACAAAATATGTGTATGATTTTTTTTGGCTAAAGTGAAATATACGATGATTTTCGTTTTCATCAAAATTAATTCATATTGATTAAAAAATTAAGATGTTTACAATACAATACAATGCGAGGAGTTCATATAATCCGAGAAAATTAAGAATTTATGCAATTCCTTTTAGCCTTGATTACAAAAGAACGTTTAGTAAATGAGAATCGAATATCTTTAAATTTTGTTGCCCAATATCTTGGCATAATTCTTCAATAGAAATCACCAGAGGGAATGATGTTGATGTTGATGAGAACTTCACAATTTCCTTTAAAACAAATTGAGGTAAAGCCTTTGAACCAAGTATGTTGCATTGATGTCAATAAAGCTTCGGCTTTTAAAGGTGTATTATCAGGACGTAGTTTGGCTGATCCTCAACCTCTAGCCACACCTTGACTATTTCTAACGTTCCAACCTCATGTAACTTGTTGAGTATGAGAATCAAAACTTGTCGTTCGGTGGAATGGGGAGATTAATTACGCCAAAAGTACGTTTTCCATAGATTCTTATCGTTTGGTGGAATCGCCGAATCGGTTTCATATGCACAAGTAGTTCGAACACTTTTATATGTTCGTTTGGACTTGTAATACTATTTTGGAGGGACGACTCTCACATATATTATTATTTTTTTGGAAGCCACAAAGGTATATTGTTTTTTTTGTAATGCCATGTGTCTTTTGGAAGTCTAATATGTGAGAGCTGTTTTCTTCATAATCATCTGAAAAGGATTGTATGATCGTTAAAAGAATAGTTGAAAGTTTCCAAATCATGATGGAAAAGAGACAAGTGAAGAGGGTGAAGAATTTTGAGATATACTAGATATTGAAATAATGCGGAAGCTAAATAAACAATAAAGAGACGACACGAGATTTAACGAGGTATCGGTTGGTTCTTTCAAACCAACCACTAGTCCTCGGGCTGCAAACAAGTTTATTAGATCACTTCAAGAAGACAAGTACACGATAGACTAAAACTTCTACACAAGTTTTAATACATCTACCGAAGAAACATGAACTAAGGTTACAAGTAAAATCAGTTTACTCCCCCTTAATCATGGCTGTCTTCTTCTTGGAGAAGTCTTTGCTTTGTGCTCTTCACACCAACAGAAATCTCTTCTCAAGGTAATCTCTTCCAAAACTTAGCAGCTAAACAACACTTGTATTATCAACTCTGTTTTATTTTTCTCTGTTTTTGCAATGAGCAAGCGTATCATGAGAAGAGGCGTCTTCTCCCTTTTATTCACCACCAACGTATCTTGTCATTAATCCTGCAATATCTCATTCCTTTTCTAACAAGGAAATAAGATCAAATACCTTACACAAGAACGTTAGACAATAAAAGCACACAGACAAAGGAAAGTCAAATTCCCACATTATCAAGACTTTCCAAACCAAATTTGCAATTAATAAGATGACATAATAATTCAAATTACGATCCTTAGAATATGGATTCTACATTCTCCCCCTTTTTGACTAACTAAGAATCATACCAAAAAGAACAACTAAGAGATTAAACCGCCTAGATAAAACGCCACAAGAAAAACTAATAAGAAGGCGCCAATAAAATAAGCTTGAAGCAGAGATTTAATCCTCTAGTTGTCTCCCCCTGTATGAACTTTGTTAGTCAAAAATAATATAAATGAAATTGCTCTTTTAAAAAAAATTAAGGGGTAGAAGGCAAACCGTGCTTATTGATTTCATCAAGAATAGATGTTAGACGCCCAAGAACTTTGGTGGCATCATTTATGGCAGCTTGAAGTTCATTCTTGAGATGCACAGGAAACGAAGACTGTGGTGCTGCTCGTGACGTAGAGGTCTGTGGAAGATCATTTACCCGGTTGCCCATGCAAATGCGCCTATTGATTGCGATAGCTTTGAACGCCGAGAACCCAACTGATTTGAAGCTTTCGCGGGAGAAAGTAACTTGGTGGATGCTTTGTTTGATTTTCTTTTAGATATAATAACCACCGGATCCATGGAATTGTGATTTGATATTTGTTCCATGGAGAGTGAAGAAATCCTGAGAACAGACAAGAGAAAAAGAAAACGGCGGAAGAGACGAAGAAAAACAAAGAAGATTGCTTAGGGTAAAAAAAAACTTTTCTTTTATCGACTTAAAATCCTTTTTTTTTTTTTTTTTTTTTTTTTTTAAATAAAAACAAATGTTTTAGAAAAAAACAACGACACAAAAAATGATTTTTTTTTTTTTTTTTTTTTAAATAATTTTTCAAAAAAATAAGGAAAGGTATTACCCAATTATTGAAGACCATTAACGACACATTGAAGAGGGCTGGGCTTTTTGTTTTATTTTTATGGCCTGCAAAAACAACTTAAAAACCTTTCTCGGAGATTAACGATGAATGAAAAAAAAAAAAAAAAAATCAGAGAGAACAAACTCCTAAAGATTTTCTCAGAGTAATAAATCTAGTATAATCCAGAGGTTTTGTAAAGATATCTGCAAGTTGAAGCGCTGTTGAAACATGATCAATGACAATCGTTTTATTTTCAACTAATTCTCGGATAAAATGATGACGAATGGCTATATGTTTAGTACGAGAATGCATAACTGGATTTTTTGCAATGTTAATAGCACTAGTGTTATCACAGAATATAGCCATAGTGTCTGAAGTTTTACCGTAATCCAGTAGCATTTGTTTCATCCAAATAAGTTGTGTGCAACAACTTCCAAGTGCGATATACTCGGCTTCAGCAGTGGATAAAGAAATCGTGTTTTGCTTTTTGCTGTGCCACGATATGAGATTGGTGCCAAGTAGAAAGCAGCCACCACTGGTGCTTTTTCGATCGTCAGCACTACCTGCCCAATCAGAGTCGCAAAAACCAACCAAATTATCATCAGTGTCTTTAGAGTAGAAGATACCGTAGTCGGAAGTGCCGTTGACGTATTTGATGATTCGTTTGACCGCGGTGAGATGAGATTTCTTTGGGAAAGCTTGATATCGTGCGCATATCCCAACACTAAGACATAAATCTGGTCGACTCGCCGTGAGATACAAAAGACTTCCAATCATACTTCGATATGTTGATACATCCACGTCTTCACCTCCTTCATCTTTGGTTAGTTTTGTTGTTGTACTCATCGGGGTTTTTGCAGCTTTACCTTTGTCAAGACCGAACTTCTTAACAAGACTACGAGCATATTTGGCTTGAGAAATAAAAATGCCTTCTGGAATTTGTTTGACTTGAAGACCAAGGAAGTAGCTTAACTCCCCAACCATACTCATCTCGAATTCTTGAGTCATGGTGGTGATGAACTTTTGTAACTGTTCCTGCGAAGTTGAGCCAAAAACAATGTCATCGACGTATATCTGAATCACACATAATGAAGAAGAGGAGTGTAATAGAAATAGAGTTTTGTCTACTCCCCCTTGTGTGTAACCATTTCCGAGAAGAAATTGTGTGAGTCTCTCATACCAAGCTCTAGGAGCTTGCTTTAGACCATATAACGCCTTCTTAAGTCGATAAACATGCTCAGGTTGATGAGGATCCGTGAAACCCTTCGGTTGTTCAACGTAAACTTCCTCTTGTAAGTTGCCATTGAGGAAGGCACTCTTGACGTCCATTTGATGAAGCTTAAATCCCATCTGACAAGATATTCCAAGTAATAAACGAATAGATTCTAACCGAGCAACCGGAGCAAACGTTTCTTCAAAGTCCACTCCTTCTATTTGAGTGTATCCTTGTGCAACGAGACGAGCCTTGTTTCTAATTATGTTGCCAAGTTCATCGGTTTTGTTCTTGAATATCCATTTAGTGCCTATGACGTTTCCTTGTTCTGGTCTAGGCACGAGATACCAAACATCATTTCGAGTGAATTGTTCCAGCTCTTCTTGGCATGCTTGAATCCAGTAATCATCGTCTAGAGCCTCTATGACATTCCTGGGTTCAATGAAAGACACAAAACAAGTAAAATGAACCATTTTCTTATAATCTACCCTCTCTTTGTCACGAGTGACCCTCTCATCAAAAACATCACCAATCACATCTGCAATTGAATGGTTTCTGTGGACTGTAGGTCGTGATTCTTGTTCATCATCACGAGAATCAAGCTGGTTTTGAGTAGCTTGTTGAGTCTCCGTCATTGAGGTAGAACCAGATTCTTGCTCTGTTTGCTGCGTCCCTGTTGAAACAGACAGAGGCTCTGTTTGCATTGTTGGATTTACTTCAGGAGCAGTTTCTGTATTTGTTGTTTCTGCTGGGATATCAGTGATGACAGGTTGGGTTGGATGAGTATTACTCACTGGTGCCACAGCTCTTCTTAAATCTTCCTGCAAGATAACATCATCCTCAACACGAGGGTTAGTACATGTTAGCTTAAGATCATCAAAGACAACATTGACAGAATCAATTATTGTCTTTGTTTTCAGATTATAAATCCTGTAAGCAGCACTATTTGGGGAATATCCAACAAAGATTCCTACATCACTTTTAGCATCAAATTTTCCCAGTTGATCACGATCATTCAGAATATAACAATCACAGCCAAAAACGTGAAAGTAACTCAAATCAGGTCGTTTACCTTTCCACAATTCATACGGAGTTTTACTCATACCTGGGCGCATGTATACTCTGTTGATTGTGTGACATGCTGTATTAACAGCTTCTGCCCAAAAACGAACACTTACATTGTTACCATGAAGCATGGCTCTCGCCATTTCTTGAATTGTGCGATTTTTTCGTTCAACTACACCATTTTGTTGTGGGGTTCTTGGTGCTGAAAACTCATGAAAGATCCCTTGATCACCACAAAAGTTAGTAAACATGGAGTTTTCGAATTCCTTACCATGATCACTCCGGATCCGTTTCACATTACCTTTCTCATTCTTTAACTGTAAACACAGAGTCTTAAAACTATTAATAGCATCAGATTTTTCACGGAGAAAATCAACCCAAGTAAAACGAGAGAAATCATCTACGCACACAAATATGTACTTTTTACCGTTAATACTTGCTGTTGCAACAGGACCCATTAAGTCCATATGTAGAAGATCCAGAACTTGAGTGGTATTAATCATTGGATTCTTCTTATGGCTTACTCGAACTTGTTTACCTTGTAGACATGGTTTGCACACAACATTTTCTGGAAATTTTAGAGCTGGGACTCCTCTTACTGCATCTGCATTAACAAGCTTTATCAGATTTTTAAAGCGTATATGTCCTAACTTTTGATGCCACAAGGTAGTATTATCAATAGAAGCTTGCTTGCAGCTGATGTCCTGTTCCAACAGATAACAACTATTATTATGAGATCGGTTTCCTGTGAGAATCAATTTAGTATGCTCATTATACACTTCACATCTGATCTTAGAAAACTGCATAGTAAATCCACTATCACAAATCTGTCCAACACTGAGAAGATTGGCCTTTAAATCCTGCACATGAAGAACATTAGTAATAGTGACTAATCCTTCAACAACCATGGAACCTTTACCAATGATCTTTCCTTTCAGTCCATCTCCGAACGTAACGTGACCTCCATCATACTTGCGATAATCTGAAAGCAAACTCTTGTCCCCTGTCATATGACGAGAACAACCACTATCAAAGTACCATGATCTATCATTAAGTTTTTGAAGAGAGTTTTTGTGTTGAGAGGTATATGCTACGTTGCAGTAAATACTATCTTTTCTCACCCATGCTTGCTTATATCGATAAGGAACGTAATGTCTCATGGAACGAATGTACCTGTAACACCGAGGTCGGATGTGGCCTTCTCGTCCACAGTAATGGCAAATTGGACGAAATTTTCTTGCAACTACTTGTTGATGAGAGGTGCTTGTGACATCTTGTACTCCACCTGAAACAAAGACAGTTTTTGATGCAGAATTGTTACCTTTATACCCAAGTCCGTGAGGTTGATGACCAACTCTACCAGCAGTAAGGATTTGATCAAGTTTTGCGGTTCCGGTGCTCATCATTTTCACTCCTTTTCTGGTCTCTTCAAGATCACGTTGTGTTGCCAACAACTCTTCGTTTTTCTTTTGAAGTTGAGTTTTCAAGTCTTCAATCTGAGTGTTAAGCTCTTTCCTCTCCTTGAGTAAACTTACATTTTGACTGCAGGTAGTGACGAAGTTTTGCAGTAGCTCCTCATAAGTAGGCAGTTCTTCATCGTCCGAGTACTCCTCATCAGCTTCAACAGTTTCTGTTATGGAAGACTCTGTTTTAACAGATTCAGTTTTGACAGGCTCTTCTATTTCTGCAGTGAAGGAAATCACGTTGTTGTAGGAGACATCTTCTTCATCACTTTCTGTCTCCGACTCACTTAGTGTTGTTTTTAGTGACTTTTCCTTTCGTTTCTGCAGATTCGCACAATCCGCTTTAAGGTGTCCATACCCTTGACACTCAAAGCACTTAACTGGTTTTTTGTCTTTGCCACGACTACCATCTCTTTTGTTGAATCTGCTACCAGAACTTGGAGATTGCTTGTCTTTCTTCAACAGGTCCAGTTGCTTCACATATCTTCCGATCTTCTTTGTGAGCATCACCATATTCTCGTTTTCATCATCACTTTTGTTTTCAGTGGAGACAAAAGCGAGACTCCTTGCTCTTTCAGCTAGACCTCTGTTCTGATCTTGCATCTTCAATTCCATTTCGTACGTCTGTAGTGAACCAATAAGCTCTTCCAGCTTCATCTTCATAACGTCATTTGATTCCATCATAGCAGTTTTCTTGGGAGCAAACTTGTCTGGGAGAGATGTCAAGACCTTCATGACCATATCAAACTCTGTGTATGTTTTTCCAAGAGCATACGATTCGTTTGCAATGTCTCTTAGCTCTTTGTAGAATTCAGCAATCGAGCTGTCAGGCTGCATTAACAAACTATCAAATCTAGATTTAAGCATGATGAGTTTTGTTTGTTTAACCTTAGATGCGCCTTCTTAGGTGGTTTCCAACGCCTCCCATACTTCCGTAGCTGTTTTCTGACAAGAGATCGTTCGGAATTGACCGACGTCGATTGCATTGTATATCGCGTTCAAAGCTTTGGAGTTGCTGGTGCATTTCTTAACTTCTTCTTCAGACCATAGACTTCTCACCTTTGGTGCAACATTTCCTTGAGCATCAGCCAACGTAGGTTCTTTGTATCCAATAATCACAGAATTCCATGCATCGCCATCAATAGAGCTAATGAAGGATTGCATTCTGATTTTCCAGTAGCCGTAGTTTGAACTTCCTTCTAAGAATGGTGGTCGTGTCACAGAGCTACCTTCTCTAGGAGGATCCATCTAGTCTCAAAATTAAGAATCGAATCACTGCAAAAGTTTAAACTTGATCAGTGAACTTGCTCTGATACCATGAAGAATTTTGAGATATACTAGATATTGAAATAATGCGGAAGCTAAATAAACAATAAAGAGACGACACGAGATTTAACGAGGTATCGGTTGGTTCTTTCAAACCAACCACTAGTCCTCGGGCTGCAAACAAGTTTATTAGATCACTTCAAGAAGACAAGTACACGATAGACTAAAACTTCTACACAAGTTTTAATACATCTACCGAAGAAACATGAACTAAGGTTACAAGTAAAATCAGTTTACTCCCCCTTAATCATGGCTGTCTTCTTCTTGGAGAAGTCTTTGCTTTGTGCTCTTCACACCAACAGAAATCTCTTCTCAAGGTAATCTCTTCCAAAACTTAGCAGCTAAACAACACTTGTATTATCAACTCTGTTTTATTTTTCTCTGTTTTTGCAATGAGCAAGCGTATCATGAGAAGAGGCGTCTTCTCCCTTTTATTCACCACCAACGTATCTTGTCATTAATCCTGCAATATCTCATTCCTTTTCTAACAAGGAAATAAGATCAAATACCTTACACAAGAACGTTAGACAATAAAAGCACACAGACAAAGGAAAGTCAAATTCCCACATTATCAAGACTTTCCAAACCAAATTTGCAATTAATAAGATGACATAATAATTCAAATTACGATCCTTAGAATATGGATTCTACATTAGAGGGTATAATTGATGCTTCAATTTCTTCAAAAATGCAACATCTTTGGCAAAGTCTATTAACTTCCTCTTGAGTTAAGAGCCGTAGTTCCTATGGTACGGGAGAGGACTCACCATAAGAAATGCTTAATCTGGTAAAATTGGTAATTTTATATTATGTTCTTCAAATAGAGAAGGCCGATGGTATATAGTAAAATATAGTTGCTTTAGTTTTATTGAGTAATAAACTTCTCCGATAGTATAATCTTAAGCTGCATATTTGGCTTATGCAAAGAGGTTCTAAACTATCTAGTACTTAGTAGGGCATTAAATAACAATAAGACTTTCTTAATCACAAAGAAGTGGAGCAAAATAAATTACAAGGAAAGAGCCAATTCTCTTTTTTTGGCGCGAATATATACAAATACGACTGAGTCAAAAGTTATCACAAGAACTCGTATTTATAAATATATGCCATTTCCAAATTATGTCGGAAAAATATATTCAATATTACAAATCTCATATCACTAATTAAGAAAGAAACATTTCATATCATTTTTATATTATATTTTTGTTTACAAATAAATATAATATTTAATTATCCAACATATTGAAAGTAATAGTATTCCTTGCGTGGGTTAGTCATCTTCTAGTTATTTCTTAAAATTATATAATTTGATTTATATTTAAAAAGGATTCTTCCTTGCCGTTTTCGTTAGTCGTTGGAATAATAAATTTCTGGAGACTTAGCAATGATTCTTATCTGCTCTCACGCGGTTCTACTAAACCGACCTTCTTTTGTTCTTCCCTCACATGACTATCAGACTATTCATTTTCATTTGCAAATATCAGTCCACATATCCTACAACTCTCTACATGTAGATACTATTTCCCTCTTAACTTTTTTCAAAGAAAATTCATAATCTGTTCGAAGATGAGCCAATACAGCCAAAACCAATTTGAAGGTTTGTTTTCTTTTCTTCATACTAATTAAGCTTCATATGTTATGTTGTCAATCTCGTCATGCCGATCATAATCATATTTTCTAGGGTTTTATGGTAATAAACTAATGTCAAATATGTATAATTAATTAGGAGCTTATACAACGCCGCCAGTGTCTACGGGTCCCTACGTGGCACCGACACCGCTCGGTTACCCAACGAACCACACAACTCATGCCACGGTTTCTCCTGTCGAGACAAAGTCTAAAGGTGAAGCTGCTGATGGATTCTTGAAAGGCTGGTTAGTCTCTCTTTTTTACTTTTTTTTTTCTAATCCTTGAGAAAATTATAGGACAATTCGTATTGCGGCTCAACGTAACCGGCCCCGTACGTTTGGTCAAATATTGAACCTGATCGGTTATTGTGTGTTGAAACTTAAAATTTTGATAATTTTTTTTTTTTTAAACGCAGTCTTGCGACCATGTTGGCCTGTTGCGTCCTTGACGCATGCATCTTCTGAGTTCGGAGGAATTCGATGGTTTATTTGATATTTCATGCAAATAATTTTTCATTTTATTTTGCTTTACCCAAAATATATTTTGGGATTCGATTAGCTTATGATATTTGGACCTCCAATTTGTTAATTTAATTATTTATTACTAGTTTGTAATAATGGAACTTATTGTACTTTGTGCCCAAAACTGTCAACTATGTCAAGACAAAATGATGTTGTCGTTTAAGGAAATGACTAAACAGGTTGTTCAGTTTAATTTCAACCAAGTCCATTAGACCCGTATGACTAAAATCTAAAGCAGTTAGTCCGTTTATAACCAATTATTTTATTTAGATCGGAAATAAACAGGTTATAAACAGAACCAAAGTTGAAAGCCGAAAACAATAAAAAATTTAAGGTCCATTACTTGTAATTAAGATTTATTAAAAAGTAAAAAAAAATGAAAATAGGAGTAGGTCTATTATTTATATATTTGTATGGTTTCGAATTATTCAACTTCTTTGATATTCATATAATATGCCTTTTACCACTAAATTATTTATAACAATACTGTCAAAAAAACGGGTGATTAAAATGCATAAGAGATTCAAAATCACAAGCGTAAGCTTCCCTTATTTTGAATCAGAACCGGCTCTGGTTACAAGTCTCGTGTCCGTTTAGCCCATGGGCACTTGTGCTTAGGGTCTATGTACCTTGTGAAAGTGAACTTGTTCAAGATCCTTATTTACCTTACCAAGTTCTTTCTTTTTCCTTCAATTTGAGATTCTTAACAACAGAACTAATCATCACCAGAAGGGTTTGCGCGAGACTTCATGTGTTTTATTATGTGGACCATCAACACCATCACGTACGGTTTAGGTGATCTTTGACTATTGTTTTCCTGAATAAATTAGACGTTACTTATATATGTTTTCAGATTTGACGTAATCCATTGGTCAAACTTGTGCATGGAGAATGTCTTTTCTGTTTTGATAAAATTTGAGAAACTGTAATATTGGCTTCCTTAATAAAACTTGGCTTACTTTAATTTCGCTCCTCCACTTGGGGTGGAATGCATTATACAGGATCATCTGGTCTAACCGTCCAATAATAATTATACATATTACTTTTTGGGTAAAATTTAACTGATATCGTAACGCAAATAAACTGACAAACAATGGTTTTTTGTTGATTTTTGACAAACAATGGTTGGTTCACCAAACAATGGTTGGTTCACCAAACAACCAAAATTCCCTAACGTTGCTCCTTTAAATCGTCTGGAATTAGATTTAGATACATTAAAATTAAATCACAATTTGCGTTTACATTCCCACCTAATATGAAATCAGCAATTATTCTTTCCATGTGTTCTCTCGAAAATTAAGTTATGTATCGGATATGAAAATAGTTAGTTGTAAATCTCAAAAGAAATATTCTCAGAATAACATAAATATTCTGATTTACTTTGTTAAATTTTATTAATCAACATTATAAGGGTTAATTATTGTTCTCTCTTTTTATTAACATGTAAATATTCCCATAGAGAAAGAAGTACACTTTTTGCTTTGAAAAAGAAAATAAACTCTATTATTAATCAAGAAAGATAGAAACCCATGCTGAATTTATCATCATGTTGCATATTCTACATATATATAAGGTTTATCTAAAAGCTTCTGTACACTTTTTAGATAGAGATAACAAATTTTTTATATATAAAAAACCTTATTGTTATATAATACCTTATTGTTATTCTCCAAGAGAAAAAAACTAAGAGCATGTGCAGTAGGAGTCTCTCATCCAAGTCTCTTATACAAAAAAAAAACAATAAAATAATAATAATTATTTTAATATGAAAATCTCTCAAAAATGTAGAGAAAGTCTCTCAAAGTCTCTCACTTGAGCTCTCACTACTTTTTTAAAGACTCTCATAATCATATAATACTTTTTATTATTTTATTATTTTTATTTTGTTTGAGAAACTTTTGTGAGAGACCCCTATTGCACACATGCTCTAACACGTTTTTTTTTTTTTTCGACAAAAACTAACACGTTATTATTTAATTTTTGATTTACATTAAAAAGAAAAAAAAAGAAGAAGGATGCTTCTTAGCAGTTAATGGTATCTGAGCCCACGCGGTTTTACTAAACCGACCTTCTTTTTCTTCCCTTGCCTGTATATATATCTCTTCATTTGCATATATCAAATTCATATCATAATCATACAACTCTCTCTACATATATACTATTTTCCTCTTAACTTTTTCAAAGAGAAATCATATAATCATTTCGAAGATGAGCCAATACAGCCAAAACCAAGCTTATCCTACGCCACCAGTGTCTACCGGCCCTTACGTGGCACCACCACCGCTAGGTTACCCAACGAACGACACAAGTCATGCCACGGTGGCTCCGGTGGAGACAAAGTCCAAGGGTGATGGACAGCCCCGGCTCAATATATTTGAGAGCCTTAAGGCAAAAAAAAAAATTTTGGCCTATTATTATATACAAAGAGAAAATTTACTTAATTTTTAAAAATTTCATACAACTCTCTCTACATATATACTATTTTCCTCTTAACTTTTTCAAAGAGAAATCATATAATCATTTCGAAGATGAGCCAATATATAATTCTCATATTAATAATATTTAAAAAAAATATTTGGGCTTTTTTATATGTAAAATTTTTTATAAAAAAAAAAAGCCCCGGGCCGTCGCACTTCCGCCCTACCTATCTAAGCCGGGGCTGGTGATGGATTCTTAAAAGGCTGGTTAGTCTTCTTTCTTTTTCTTGTTTTCTAGTATATAACCAGACACGCACGCACGCTTGGTTAACTATCTAACCGGATCGGTTGTTGTATGTTGGATTAATGTTTTCTTATTCAATTTTTGAATGCAGTCTTGCGGCCATGTGTTGTTGTTGTGTCCTCGACGCATGCTTCTGAGGACATCGATGGTTTTTGATTATCATTGTATTTTACTTTATCAAAATCATATTTTGGGATTAATTAGTTCATGTGGTACTTGTATTTGTTAATTCATTTCTATATCACTCTCTCTTTTGTATAGTGTACTTTTACAATCTTATTAATAAATCGTTTTTCTTTTCTTTTTCTCTTCGACATCTAAACCATGCTAGATTTACAATTTTGACTTTATTACCGATTAGTCAACCTGGACTCGAAATCAATATAATAAAACTATTAGGCCAAAGTTATAAAATATCAAAACTATTGGGGTTAGATTGAAAATACTGAATAAATAGATGCGTATAAATACCTCCCGATAAACCCTAGAAACGCTAACCCCAAAAATCCAAGAGAGCGACGACAATGGTGAAATGTATGAAGCCAGGGAAAGCTGTGATCCTCCTACAAGGACGATACGCCGGTAAAAAGGCAGTGATCGTGAAATCCTTCGACGATGGTACCAATGAGAAACACTACGGTCACTGCCTCGTCGCCGGATTGAAGAAGTACCCAAGCAAAGTCATCCGCAAGGATTCGGCGAAGAAGACGGCCAAGAAATCGCGCGTGAAATGTTTCTTCAAGTTCGTCAATTACCAGCACGTGATGCCTACGCGCTACACCTTGGATTTGGATCTCAAGAACGTTGTCTCCGGCGACGCGATCTCGTCCAAGGATAAGAAAGTGACGGCTCTTAAGGAAGCGAAGTCGAAGTTTGAAGAGAGGTTTAAGACTGGTAAGAACAGATGGTTCTTCACCAAGCTTAGGTTTTGAATTCTACAAATTAATTTAGTTTAAAGTTTCAATTTTGTTGGTTAAAGTTTCAATTTTTCTTGAATTGTTTTCTGAATCAGTAATTGATAGTAATATTTATTCAATTTCGAGACATATTTTTTGCTTATCTTCTGGTTGAAACACAAATCTATATAAAAATGAAGAATCAATGTAAGATGATACAACAAGAGAATGAAAAATTTCAAGGTGTTTTGGATCTTTTTGCGCATAACCATTGCCTTGATGTTTGGAGATCATCTTCTACGCTCATTGGGACATGCCATGTTCCATCTTCAGACTCCTGCATTATCAATCAATCATCACTTAATGCAAAATGCAGACGAAAGCATTGAGATGGAATTAGAGATCTGAGTGTTGTTGACCTGTATAACAATGGAGTATGGAGGTGGCATATGAAGTGTGAGCCCATCTTCTCTTGATACAGAGATCCGAACCTGCAACATTGAAACCACTATCAATCAAAAGCTTAAATAAACATTCATGCATACATTACATAGACTCTTATATTATATGTACCTGATGCTTCTCTTTCCACCTTGGGAAGAAACTATTTCCTAGTAATTGGAAGAGGTGGTCTCTCATCTCATCGTTTGTCACCAATAAACACTTGTAAGTTACTGCAGCGTAAAGCCAATACCTGGAACAATTTGATTTTACATAAGAAATGGTTGTCTTTTTGGATCATTCATTGTCAATGCAATCCACAGACTAATGAATTAAGCGAATACCAATCATCATTTGAGCCAGGAGGAGTAGCATAGAGAGCACCGGCATTTTTCCATTTCTCTAGCAAGGCTCTGTTTTTAGGGTAAGTAGCTGGACCTCCATTTACACGACTCTTATGCAGGATCACAAGCGGTAACCTTTTCGACGGGCTTATTTGTTGGCATCTTTGGACTGTATTGTTAAGCTAGTGGCGAGAGATAAAGAATCGCATTAGTTAAAGTAATCAAGCAATGATTCTTGAGATTGGCATTAGAATAAAAATGAGTAAAAATCACCTGGAAAAAGCTGAAACTGCGCTGGTTGACTAAACCCATGTTGGCTCCATCAATGACTGCATCAAACGGTCCATGTCTTTCTAGCCATTCCTGCGAGCAAACAAACACAAAAAATTTCAGTGTTGCTTTTAGATAGTTTTACTACAATCCTCAAGACAATAATTGTTACCTGAAACTGATTAAAATTAGCTTTGACTTCTCTTTCACAGGCCAATCGGGTCAATGATGCAGCAAAGGTTTCTGTCTCAACCGGATTGATATCAATACAAACAAGCTTCTCTTTGCAACATTTACACACACCATTCTCATCCATCTCTGTTCTTTTCACATTCCATTTGCCAGTCCCAAGCCATCCTTGTCCATGCCACCCACCACCACCACTCTCAACCGCATCCCTTATTTTCTTCACATCCCATTTCTTAACTCCAGCTTTTGCAGCTGCTTCAGATTTAAACCACTCCTCAATCGTATCAAAAGTCGATTTAGAAACCTGTCTCACCAAATCTCTCAATCGCTGCAACATCTCATAGACCTTGTCTGCGTTCTTTGTATCCATACTAACTTTCAAAAGGGCAGCAAGCTCAGGCTCTTCAGGGACTACCTCTGATTCAACCATATGCGCATCGACTTCATAAGCTTTGCCTGCATCACCCTTTCTACAGAAACCAAAAAGGGCTGGTCCATATGATCTCAACCTTGGTTGAATTCCAAAGGCTTTCATCTGTTTCACCATATCGAAAGCCATTTCCGGGTCATCCTTTGCAACTGCGAGTCTAGCCCCGTTTGTAAATGTAGCTTCATTGGGAACAACTTTGTCAACAATCATCTGCTTAAATATATCAAAACCCCTACTAAGCCCTGGATTAGGAGAAGACTCCGTTGCTGCCTCAGCCAACGAGCATACATAAAGCAATACATTATAATGGTACTGGCTGAGCTGCACGCCATTGCGTCTTGCCTCATCATACAAGCGAAGAGCTTCCAAGACATCACCTTTCTTAGAGCACATATCTAGCTTTTGTTTCAGCAATGCTTCAGGAGACTGTTGAATAGCTTTCTTCTTCGCTTTCCTCGATAAATTTTCAGAAGGAGAAGCTGCTGATTGTTTAGCAGCAGCGAGAGGCATGGTGCATAGATGTCTGCTACGCTCAACAAGAATAAGGCGTCTATCCCGGGTGCCTTTCACAAGTAAGGAAGTATGGTAGGAACGAAATGGAGAAAATCTAGGATGGTGGATATGAACAGATGGGACTTTGAGCATCATTGCAAATAAAGGACAACACGCCCGAGAAAAACAAGGAGTAAAACAAGTTAAACGTAGCATAACTTCGCTCTCAAGCTGTTGAAGAATTAATTCTCAGTCCAATTCATCTGCAAGAGACTCGAAGAAAATATTCAAGAATTAAAACCTGAGCTGTCTACACTTACTCTAAGCATCTAAAAGCTTTATTACATTATCGAGGAATAAAAAATAACCAGTAAAAGAGAAGACAAAATTGAAAACCTTTGACCAATTTCTGTTGCTGCCAATTTAGAATATATACGAAACAAAGTCAAAGAACAAAACTTTAGAAATTGGTTATGTAAAAATGTGAGTTATTAGTCTACAAAGTAGAAGAAATGTGGAGAAACATCGAAATTCTTCATTGGGTAATATCGTCGAACAGGTTGAAGGCAACACATAAGAATTTTGAGAAAAAAACTTACTTTGCGCCAGAGAGAAACTTTCTTTCTGGTGGGAAAATTGGAAAAGATAAAAAGACGACTTTGGTCGACACAGCTTCTCCTTCAGGATTCACCATGGATTATCTTTAAGGTTTATAGATTGAGATATAAGAGTGCCATGGGATAGAGATTTTGGATGCTACTTTCTAACGACGTCGTTTAGGTACTCTGTTTAGTGTATTTCTATCCTCTGAAGCCCAAAAACGGCCTAATATTTATTAACACACTAGGCTTTCAAAGAAAACACTAGGGTTTTAAAAATTGGATTTTTTCTTTTCTCATTTTAGGCTTGTCAATTTTGATTTTGGGTTACAAACATACTCATCTAGATAAAACCCGGACCGGGTAATGGTTCAAGCGGTCCAAGTCCTAAAAGTGATATAACAAACACACAAGAAATCAAACTTCCATTTTAACGAATGAAACATGTTTAAGAGTATTCCAAGTAAGCGAATCCACAAGAGTATATGACAATGGAACAATGTGTATAGCTCGCTAGTATCTATACAAGCATGAAACAGTGTGTGTATGTCTTATCTACAGAAAATCTTTGTGATGAATATGCAGCATGATAGATCCTTCAACTAATGGTGATGATGGTCAAAGAGTGTGAATGTCCAACAACTGCAAAAAGTAGCAGTCACCATTCTACAAGAGCTTGTAGTAGCAGTCACGGCCTGAGAAGAGAGTTTGGTAGTTTCTTCCACATGGACAGTTGATCTCAACCACAAAGGCCTCACCGAGTCTGTTCACCTTCACCCCTTCTTTGCACTCTTTCGGTTGCTCCTCTTGTACTACCTCATCTTCTGCCTGCACCGCAACCAACAATCATTGTTCTCAAAAACTAGACTGGGATTCAGAAGATTATAAGAGACAAGTAAGTGAGCAACAATCATTGTGCTTAAAAACAGGACTTTAATTCAGAGATAATAAGAGACAAGTAACCGCAACAATCATTGTGCTCAAGAACATGACTTTATTCACAGATTAGATAAGAGACAAGTAAGTGAGCAACTCAATGAAGGACATGTTTGATAGACCAATATGATTGTCCCAAATGCATTTCATCAGAAAGATTCCATTCCCTGAGATTGTAACCTTAGGACTGTCGTCTTGTTTCACAGAGCCAGAGGAGACTGCTTCACCGTACTTAAGAAGCTTGTTACACCATTGATCCAATTCACGAACTCCATCCTTGATAATATACAGCATCTGCCATTATCACCATCTTGAGTTAGCTTACACAGAACATTTCTTTACTTGAGTACGATCAGTGATAACAACAAGCCTTTCTTTTCATCAACTTCGTTCTCAAATCAAAGAATTTCTCAAACAGAACATGGTAAAAGGCTATAGAATCTTTCATTCTAACCTTATTGGCATCAGAGCTTTCTGGAGTCACAAGATCACCTTCAGGAGTTGCATTGGAGCGAGAAGATCCAAGAAGAGACTTGGAGGAAGGTGCCGGCGAAAGATCGGAGACGGACCTCCGGAACATTGGTGGACGTGGTGGGAGAGAAGGGACATTACCCGAAGGCGGTGATGTTTCTTGACCGACGCTGTTTCTGGTATAACCCGACCCGAATGTAGATCCAACGGGCGAAGCAAATGTATCCGATAAAGATCGCTTGTAAAGAGGAGAACGGATTTGCGTCGGATTGAAATCAACCAAAGGAAGTGGAATCTTTGAATATCCCATGAGACTTGTGTCTTCTTCTTCCTCAGGTCGTGGAATAAACAGTTTCTTGCGTCTCGGCTCGTCACCTTCCTTCGATTCCGGCGATGGACGTTTCACGGGGCTGGTTGTTGCGGTGGTTGAAGAGGAGCCGAAAGATCCGTACGATTTGAATTGCGGAGGAGAGGAATTCGCACGGCGGCGATCAGAGGAGTTTCCGAAGCTGTTCAGACGAAGGAGGGAGAGATCAATGTCATCTTCTTCGGGATCGTAGGAGTAATCAGCTTCTTGGGAGCTAGCGATTAGGGTTTCTAGGGTTTCCGCCATGTTTAGCGTCGCCATCTTGATCTCAGTACTGTTAATAAAGTTCAATGCGAAAGTGAGAAATGAGAAGTTGATGAAAGAGACGATCACTGGAGTTGGGTTTATATAGGGAAATGCGGGTCGATTGAACCGGGTTTTATTGCTAAACAACCGGTTTAGTTGGATAATTATCAAATTAATTTCACGTTTCATTTAACTTAATACAATATCTGGACAATTGCTTGACCTACAAGCAAGGGCTGGTACAACAAAATCCCCCAGACCCAATAAAAACAAAAATCAACCACAAGCAAATATAAGCAGAGAGAAGCATATTCACGCAAAGCTTCATAAGTTCTGCTATCAAAATTCAAAAACCCCCAAAAACAAATGAAGAAGGATAGATCTTCACTTCACATATGAACATCAAGCCACACTTGAGAAGACGGACTAATACTTTTTCCCAAGAATTATACCGATGATAATAGAAACCAGAGCCACTCCAGTGACGATCTGCACTGTCATGAGATGTGACGTTGAGGCTGTTTGAGTAGTAGCAGTAGTAACATTTCCCGAAGACGAAGAAGAAGAAGGAGATGCTTCTGACTTCTTCTTGCTCTTACGTTTCGTTGGAGAAGAAAAGGATAAGTCAATGTCTCGAGATTTAACACCTACATTCGATGCCTCCGTTTCCTGCAAGTTTGGTTTTCGATTATAAGCAAGTATGCTTTTGAGATTTTGAAAAACGGGTATGTTTAACCATAATGCAAGGTTTCTGTCCCTAATTTTATGGATCTTATGTCATTTTGTCCCGCTGGATGGTATAATATATGCATTGCATGTATGTATGTTATCAATCAATCAAAGTTTTGACTCAGAGATATTATGACTAACCTTAGCTTTAGCATCTGCAAGCTGCACTTTCTGTTCAAGATCTTTGACCATTGATTCAAATTCAGTGACCGCCTTTTTCTTAGCTTCAATCTCTTCTTGTGATTGCTTTAATGCAGACTCCAGCTCTGAATGCTTCTGGGAATGTGCTTGTTTCTATTTCCATGGAAACGTTTTGAGAGCTTAGTAACATAATGAGGGAAGATAGATTGTCTTTTTTTTAAAAAATCATCAAACTAAAGAGTTCTTAAGAAACCTGAAAAATGTTATATCTGAGACAAATAAAAGTGAAACAAAAGAAAGATCATTAACCTGTTCATCAATGGAACTCTGAGCCGCTTGAAGCTCTTTCTGAAGCTGAAGCACTTGCTCATTGAGCACATCTCGTTCACCAGCAATATGTTCGTGTTCCTGCAGTTTTGTGGTCAGTTCCGCCACTTTTACAGATGCAGTAGCTGCATTTTCCACCTGTAAAAACATAATCAATTAGTAAACCAATATTTTTACCTATGGATCCTTAATTATGATATTGATAATTTCCCCTGTCTGAGAAGAATGCCTACATTTTCTTTCAACTGAGCTTTGACCTCTGACAAAGTTTTTTCAAGTTCTTCAAAATGTGATTCCAGAACGGACTTTTCAGCAGCCACTGCCCTGAGCTTCTCAATCTCGGACACCAGAGTATCAGCTTTAGAGCTCTCTATGGTTAGTTGTTCTTCAAGCTTGGCAATAACTGATTGGAGCTCATCCTTGGTACTCTGAAACATCGCATTGACTTGGTTGTTCTCCTCAGCGTGGGAAGAAATCTGCAGCACAAAGTGGTGTCATATTTTCAAGATTATATATAGACAACAAAACTGTGGCATTGTAGATGGTACTTAACACATGTTTAGATTCAGGGTGTTACCTGTGACTGTAATTTCTCCCCTTCAGCGATAAGCTGCTTTGTTAGATCTTCTATGGTTGTCTTTGAAGCCTGAAGCTCATTGGCTGTTTGCTCATTCTCAGCCTCCAAGGCAGAGAGCTTTGTCTGCAAATCGTTGGCCTCTGATCCATGATTGGCTAGTTCCTGGTTCAACTTCAAATTCACCTCGGCCAGATCCCCACTTTCTTTCTCAAGCCCCTGGCATTTGGCCCCGAGCTCTTCAATAGTAGATTCAAGATTCTTCAATTTTGATAGAGCGTCTTCAAGCTCAACTTTTCTAGTTTCCGCAACTCCTGATGCTTCATGAGCCAGCTTTTTGTACTCTTCGATTTGGTTTTCATGTGTTTTTAACTTTTCAACCAAGTCATTAGATTCTATTTCTTTCTGATTAAACCTTTCAATTGCCTCTTCCAACTTTTTCAGTGCAGTTTCCTTCTCGACAGAACCAGAACCTATTAACCCCTCAAACTCTTGAATTTTGATCTTGAGCTGGTTGTTTGTCTCTGCTAGTAGTTCATTCTCCGATAATGACTGCAAGGATTTTTCTTGTGCCTGATCAAACTCTTGTTTGAGTTTCTCATTAACGGATTCTGCAGCTGCGAGTCTTCCCGAAGTCTGTTCAAGTTCTTCTTTTAAAGAAGAAGATTTGTCAGATGATTCAGCCAACTGCTCTTCATATGATTTTATTCTGCCTTCCAAGTCCTTTAATTTCTCAGTCAAAGAACTGGCCTCTGAATCTCTGCTAGTGAAATCCTCCATTGCCTTTTGAAGTCTATGCTCTGAGTCTATACTTAAAGACTGATGCAAAGCTTCAAGCTCCATGCGTTTCGTAGTAGCTTCATCTATTTCTCTTCCTTTCTGCTCAAGACTTTCTTCGGCAGACTTCAGTTTCTCCATTACTTCACTTTCCCGTAAGCCAGCAGCTTTCAGATCATTTTCAATACTCTCCAACTTTCCTTGTGTGACATTCAATTCATTCCTGATACTTTCTAACAGATTCTCAGACTCACTGATCTTCACGCTGTACTCATCCACTGTTTCTTCTAATTTCTTTTTCTCACCCATCACAGCGTTCAGATTTTCTGTCAGTTCTTTCTCATTCTCAGTTGCAATGTTTAAAGCAGCTTCGAGGCTCGAACTTTTCACTTGAAATACCTCTAGTGTGGACTGAAGCTCAGCCACCTGACCCAAGTAACCTTTGGAATCTGCTTCAGTTTCCCCATGCTTCTTTTCTAGCGAGCTGACCTGCTCCTCAAGTTCCTGAATTCTGTATTTTTCTGTCTGGAGTAGAAGCTCTAAGTCTTTTAATCTTCCTTCTGCGTCTTCATGTTTTGACTGTGATGTTTGACAAAGACCTTCTAGTTCAATACTGCGCTGGTGAGTCGTATTAGCACGGTCTTCATGCTCTGCACCCTTCTGCAAAGCAATTCTCAAATCTTCTTCAAGCTCTGAATTTCTGGCCGATGATTGGGTCAGAGACAATTCCAATTCTGATGCTTTTTGTTTGTATTCCTGCATCTCAGTGGTTGCCTGTTTTTTCTCTTCTTCGGCAACTTCAATAGCAGTTTTTAGTTCAGATGCTTTCTCGGAGAGTTCCTTCAACTCCCGTTCTGCATCACTGCTTTTCAGCTGCAATAAATTCAGTTGCTGCTCAAGCTCCGCGTTCTTTTGTTCAGCTGCAGTGAACTTTGTCTCCAGCTCTTTTATCTGTGATTTGGCTTCTTCTGCTGCTTGACTAGAGGACCGAACAACATCCTCTAGCTCAAGATTCTTCTGGGTAGTAGCTGTTGCTACAGATCCAGCTTCAGTATGAAGCTCCTCCAGCGATTTCAGTTTCTGTTCAAGTTCGGAGTTGTTTGACAAAGCTTGAGACAGAAGAGCATCGGTTTTGGAGAAATTCTCATCTGAGGTCTTCAGTTTCTCTTCTAGTTCATTGCAGACCTCTTTTACTTTTGATGCATTACTCGTAACTTCTGCTACATTTGCTTCAAGCTCTTCTTTTTCTTTCAAAACTTCAGCCAACTTCTCCATTGCAGTTCTCAGCTTCTCTTCTTGGTCTTTCGATAAGGATTCCAGCAGTTTCTTCTCCCTGAGTTCTTCTGCAAGCTTTGCACTAATACTTTCCTGTTCAGAAAGTTTAGCCTGAAGATTTTTGGTCTGAGCATCCAAATCTCGGAGAACGGATAACTCTTCTTTGAACCGAGATTCGGAAGCTTTCTTCTGCTCAAGTTCCTGAGTCAGTTCATCAATGAGGGCTTCTGTGGAAGACACTTTTTGTTCCGTCTCCAACAAACGAGATTTTGAAAGTGCCAATTCCTCTTGCACTGCAGCTAATTCCCCCGCACTACTCTTTAAGGCCGCTTCAACCTTTTCGTTTTCAGAAATCTTCTCATTCAGCTCCTTGATTTCTTGTTGCAGGGACGCCATTTTTTCCTCCATTTCCTTGGCACTAGCTTTTGTCGATTCAAGCAGCTCCGCAAATTCCAAAGCCTTCTGCGTCTCAGAGTCAGCATGAGAAGCGCTTTGCTTGTGCAGCTCTTCAAATTTCTGAGCCTCTTCAGCTGAACGCTTTATCCCCTCCTCCAACTCTATCAACTTCTTTCGTGAGCTCTCGAGTTCTATGCCCAACGCATCAAAAGCTTCCTTAACTTCAGTTAGTTCCTTATCTTTCGCATCATGGGACTGCAAAGCATATTCCAAGGACTTTAGCTGTGAGCTGTGTCTCTCTTCGCCTTCAACAATTTTATCTTGCTGCTTCTTTTGGACAACTTCAAGCTCTCCATGCTTCTTTTCCGTTTCTTCTAATGTCTCTTTCGCAGACAAAAGCTCATCCTTCAAGTGGGTATTCTCAGATTCATACCGTTTTAGTTCCCCTGCTACTCTTTCCAATTCGAGCTCTAGTTCTTTAGCCTTTTCTTGCGATTCATGTAGTTCTCTTTGTGAACCACTCGAGCTTCTTTCAATAACTTCCTTTTGCTCTTCAACAGGAACATGATCTGCTTTCTCCGCATCATCCTTGGCATCAAAAGCTTCCTTTTCAACTTTTATGAATTCTCCATCTTCCTCTTCTTTCTCCTCCTTTGGCACTTCTCCATTCACGGCCTGCAATAGATCAAGACAATAATTACATCTTTGGCGTTACTATTAAGAAGCTTGACAGACAGACGGGAGATTCAATACGATAAAACAAGTAAAATCTTTGCAAGACTCGCATCAATTTACAGAAAGAATTTCTTATAGCCATGAGCAAACAGATAATTTTGCGAAACTGAACACCAAATGATCATTACCTTGACGGAAACATCAACTGTCTTAAGGTCATCAGTATCACCTTTCACTACAGGGACCTCGGAACTCGTTACTTGAGCTTCTTCCATCCTATGATCAAGCAGTTATGGCTACTTTAAATTCTGCAGAAGAGAAAAGAAAAATAAGATATCGCTTGAGAAGAAATTCGAAGATGATATACCCTACTTATATCAGATTTAAAGTTCCTTCTTTACATCAAAAAAGAAAACAGTAGCTTGCAAGTAAGAGATACAAAACAAACAAGATAAGATATTTAATGTGACAGTCAACAGGTATACATCATCTCTCATTACAACTATTTGATATACCAATTCAATAAAGATTTCTAATTTCGTTTAGTTTTTTTTAAGAAAATGACATATGTTTAGATCAGAAAAGCTAAAGAATCCAAAACAATCAGGAGAAGACAAAGATCAATAGGTATTAGGGGTGCTAGCATGTGATGTTATCAGAGTTTGAATCTGTTTCAATAGCCAACACTCTCTACCATGATACAAATGAATAAATCACACTTATTATATAAATAAATTCCTACCAAACAAACTAAAGAGAGGTAAGGTGTAAAGTGCCCACCAAAACCATCATCATCAAAGTTTCTTTCTTTTTGTATAAGAAAAATAAAGAAAAGAGGTTTTCAATTTCATTGTGCCAAAAACAAAGTATCCAAATTAATTATTAGAAAGCAAATTTTATTAAACTAATAACAGTAATTTTTATTATACATATATTAAACTAAACTAATGACTATATTATAGAGAATGAAAAGAATCATAAGGTACGCCGACCAGATGCAGCGATGACTCATGGGCCAGTGGTTTTGTTATAAGAAAACAAAGACCATATATTATTTTATTTTATTTTAAATTCAAAAATTCCACAAAACATTTTGGTTAAGACACCAAAAAAGCAAAGAAACCCCATCTTAAGGTAAAGAGTAACCATATAAGAAATGGTTGCCGATGATGGATCACAAACATCATTTTCGCTTGATCCAATATCCAGCCAAATTTCATATTCTATCTTACTGTATAAAACCCAAGAATATTCGATCAAAGAGGAATTTTTCTAAACTTGGATAAGTTTTTCTTGATTTGTCAACCTATTTGGTCTAAGTCTAATCGTTGCCTTTATGAAAAAGACATACAAATATTGGTAAGGTTGCAACTTGCAAGTAAGCTTTTTCTCTTGTTTGTTCAAAAGTTGCAGGCTTAACACCCAAATCATGTTCCTAATTAATTAATAGTATAATCGGGTAATCAGAAAAAGACAATGATTAGCATACTACTTTTTTTTTTCCAAAACCTACCACTAAATGTTCTAAGAAATTCAGATTAGTAACCACAATTCAAAGATTTCTTCACCTTAAATAAAGAGTTCAAACTAAAATTTCAGCGTTCAGTGTTCTGTAGAACCACCAAAAAATAAGCTAGAAAACCTTCTAAATCCGTTCAAAAGACAAGAGATCCTGAGATTAAACACTACAGTACTAGAAAATGATTTGATTCATCTGACGAATCTGCAGATATCGCAAACGATTTCGATTTTCAGAGATCTAATGTCTAAAACATGGATCGATTAATTTCAAAATCAAACAAATTATAGGATTCAGTAACTAAGAAGAAGACGAAGCGGTACCCAATTTTTTGAAAATGAAATTGAAGGATCTGAATCGATTTGTGGTCGATTATAAATCCCAAAAAACGTTAAGAATATCAAATAATAGAAACAGACCATGAATTTGAAAGTGCTTACCAAGTTGGAGCTGATGAATCTGAGAAGCTACTCTGTTTTTTTTTTTTTGCTTCCTTGTTTGGAAATTTCTCGCAGCTGGGAAAAATGCAGAAAGAGAGGAAAAGAGTAGATGATGATGACGAAAAGAAGAAATGCAAATTGGGTGTGTGAGAGAGAAGAAACGAATCTTTTAGGGTTTATAAAGCGGAGAGTGAGTGTGGGGCCGTTTCGTATTTTTTGAAAGCCAAATCTGGCGGACGAGAAGACCGTCGCAGTTTTGTTTTTATTTCCCATTTTGCCCTTTTGTTTTTTTTTTTTTTTTTTCATAGATCATAAGTACATCTAAACAGTAATTTATGCCTAAAATGAAACTGAAATCATGGATTAACAAAAAAAATATTCATGGATTAACGTGATTTCTTACTAAAAAAATATGCTTTAACTCAGTAAGAATATAATAGATTACTCAATTAAAAACGTGAAAACATCTATATTTTATGAAATTATGATATTCAATAATCTTTTGAAAGGAGTTGACTCAGATTGAATAAAAGGGCAGATTAGTCATTTGGGAAGAACAGAAGAAGAACAAAAAGAGAGGCGGTGGCTGAACGGCTGGCTGGTCGAAAAAAGCGAGTAAGAAGGCCCACGACACCAATGGAGCCACCGACCGACCAAACCGTCCTCACCATGAAATCTTATATTTATTTCTTTCTTTTAGATTTGACCCCTCAGCTTTTATTTCCTATTTGTTTTCCCCTAATATTGATAGAGACGCTTTCACTTTCTTTATTTCATTGTTATATTATGGTATCAAAATCCACGTCATGTTTGATTATTTTCTATTTAAAGATTTGTTTCATGTCCAAGTTGTGCAATTGAAAATGAATCGTCACCGTCCTGAAATCGTCACTACAATTTTTCAGCAAGACTACAAAATGAAAAGTTGAATTATCCACACAATTAGTATCGACAATTTTAGAAATTTTGATTGGTTCGACCAATAGACACCATTATGTTCGGTGGCTATAAATGGGTTTTACAAAGTTTCATGAACATAAATTATTATGGTTCCGTAAAACAGTATGAAATGGAACATGTTAACTGTATAACTTTGTTGTTTATATATGAGCTTAATTAAGGAAGTATTTAAAATTCAAAAGTGGTCAAGTTAGCCAAATTGGCGGCTATCGAAACATCCACATTGGGTCAAAGTTCAAAGAAACGTAGCCAATGCTCTTCCAGACTTTTCATCGTACTAAGAAAATCGCAAAAGACTTTTATATTTGAAGTCGCAATAACATTATTCAAAGTTTTACTAAACAACATAATATATAAATATATAAATTAAAACCAAAAAAAAAAACATAATATATAAATTCTTATTAAATATTTATTTTAATACAGTTTTGTTGAATAATATGTAGAGAAAGTGGAAGCCCCTTGGTCCATTGGTTGACCAATGGTTGATTAATGCTTCTACATCAAGAGGTTTGAGGTTCGAGTCCTAGATATTGCGATTTATTAAAAAAATTTGCAGATTAATAGAGGCAAGTGTGCATGAGATCTCCAGCGATGTACAATTATAGTCGTTCGCCAGGATTCTACGCAGAGAAAGAAGTGTCGCCAGGTCGTGGATCATTGAAGGTATTCATCAAGATTATGAAGAAGGAAGTGTAGTCTGTCGTAGATCCAATAAGGGTCGGAAGGAATTGTCAGTTGTAGAATCGTCTATGTAACAGTTCTCATAATTTGCAATTAATAATAAATCTAGACGACAAAAAAAAAAATATGTAGAGAAAAGAGAAAAATAAACAGGACCGGTTCAATCTTTCTCAAAAAAAAAAAAAAAAAGATTTAAGATTCAATTCTTTTCCAAAGTGGGCGTCTTTCAAATTTTCTCAAACGTGGATCTTTTCCCAAATGAATACAAAAATATAAGGGTCGATTTGCTATTACAATAAATTCTAAATTCTCTCCGGTGCTCATTTTGAAACCTCCCTCTTTCGTTGCAAGGAAAGAAAAAATACCCGGTTCAGTTTCCGACGGATATCCGTTTCCGACTTCTGAATCTGAGTTTCTCAGATTCTTTTAGTCCTCGCGAAGCCCGATGCTACTCGCTTTTGCACCTCTGTACCAGGAGAGCTCAATTAGGGAACTAAAGACAAAGACGACGGAGAAATTCTGAACTCGAGAGGTTTGATTTCGAACCTTTGCATTTTGGGTTTCTGATTTTTCACAGATTGAACTATGAAGTTGAATTGAATCCTGGTCCGATATTGAAGAGTATTTACTGTGCTTTCTCAGATTATCCATGATCATGTGATGCACTAATTCGTACTATTCAATTGCTGGATTTCTGAAATTAGCAAACCTTCAAATGTTAGAATTTGTGGAAAGTATGTTAAATTTGTAATTGTGTTATGGTGTGGACTTCCTTCACATGAATAGAACTTGAAAAAAATGGACCACATGTAGGTGTTGATGGACCTCATAGTTTTTGGATGACATGGATGTTGAAGATATCGAAATAGATCTTTTAACAAGAAGTGGTAATGTGGATGTGTTTTGTGAGGCAAGTACTAGTGGGAACGTTTCTCGCAGTTTAGAGCATTTTGCAACTGTTAGTGAGCTCAGAAATGGTATGGAGTTTGAGTCAAAGGAAGCTGCCTACTATTTCTACCGAGAATATGCTCGATCAGTGGGATTTGGGATCACAATCAAAGCCAGCCGTCGTTCTAAAAGATCGGGGAAGTTTATTGATGTCAAAATAGCGTGTTCAAGATTTGGAACCAAGCGCGAGAAAAGCGCAGTTATAAACCCACGTTCATGTCCAAAGACGGGTTGCAAAGCTGGTTTGCATATGAAGAGGAAGGAAGACGAGAAATGGGTTATATATAATTTCGTAAAAGAACATAACCATGAGATATGTCCTGATGATTTTTATGTTAGCATAAGGGGAAAGAACAAGCCTGTTGGTGTGCTAGCAAATCAAAAGAAAGGTCTTCAATTGGCTTTAGAAGAGGAAGACTTAAAGTTATTGCTCGAGCATTTTATGGACATGCAGGATAAGCAGCCTGGTTTTTTCTATGCAGTTGATTTCGACAGTGACAAACATGTTAGAAATGTCTTTTGGCTTGATGCGAAGGCTAAGCATGACTATTGCAGCTTTTCTGATGTTGTTCTGTTCGACACATTTTATGTTAGGAACGGATTCAGAATCCCATTTGCTCCTTTTATTGGGGTCAGTCATCACCGACATTACGTGCTCCTTGGATGTGCTTTGATTGGAGAAGAGAGTGAGTCAACATATTCTTGGCTATTTAGAACGTGGCTTAAAGTAGTCGGTGGTCAAGGTCCTGGAGTGATGATAACAAATCAGGATAAGCTTCTAGGTGACATTGTTGTTGAAGCCTTTCCAGATGCTCGTCATATTTTTTGTTTGTGGAGTGTGCTGAGTAAAATTCCTGAGATGCTGAATCCATTTGTGAGTCAAGATGATGGTTTTATGGAAAGTTTCAAAAATTGCGTACATAGCTCTTGGACAGATGAACAATTTGAAAGGAGGTGGTCAAATATGACTAGTAAATTTGAACTTCACGAGAATGAGTGGGTTCAGTTGTTGTTTAGAGATCGTAAAAAATGGGTTCCACATTATTTTCATGGAATTTGTTTAGCTGGACTGTCTGGACCTGAAAGGTCTAGCAGTATCGCCTCTCATTTCGACAAGTATATGAACTCAGAGGCTACGTTTAAGGACTTCTTTGAACTTTACATGAAGTTTTTGCAGTATCGATGTGATGTGGAAGCGAAAGATGACCTTGAATCTCAGAGAAAACAGCCTACACTGAGGTCTTCTTTGGCTTTCGAGAAACAACTTTCCTTGATCTACACAGACGCGGCTTTTAAGAAGTTCCAAGCTGAGGTACCGGGGGTTGTTTCTTGTCAACTTCAAAAAGAAAGAGAAGATGGGACAACCGCAATATTCCGCATTGAAGATTTTGAGGAACGGCAAAATTTCTTCATTGTTTTGAACAAAGAGTTGTTGGATGCGTGTTGCTCTTGTCATTTATTTGAGTACCAGGGATTCCTATGCAAACATGCGATACTCGTACTTCAAAGCTCTGATGTTTCCTGCATTCCATCTCAGTATATATTGAAGCGCTGGTCAAAGAAAGGTAACAACAAAGAAGACAAAAACGATACATGTGCCACTATACATATCCGAATGGCACGTTTTGATTATCTATGTAGGCGCTTTGTCAAGCTGGGAGTAGTTGCATCTTTATCAGATGAATCCTACAAGACTGCTTTAAAGTTGTTGCGGGAAACCAGGAAGCATTGTGCTAGTATGGATAATTCTCCCAAGTTTCCTTCAGAGCCAGACAAGTTAATGACAGGTGGATCTATTGGCTTAGAAAACGAAGGTGTGTTGGACTGTGCATCAAAATTGTCCAAGAAAAAGAAAATTCAGAAGAAAAGAAAGGTGAGTTTTAGATTCTTCAACCTTTTGAGATTATTTGTAGTTTGCTAGCCCTGGCGGAAAGATCTGATGAATTATCTTGTGTTTAAAGGTATACTGTCGGGCAGAGGATGCAACAAACAGGTCAGAAGAACTTCGCCAAGAAACCGTTAGTAATCAGATTTTGGCATTTTGCCATGCTATTACATCTGAAATCTCCATTTTCTTAGCAATGTTATTCATGGCAAACTATTTTCATCAAAATACATGAAGTTAGTCCATGCACCCTGATGCAATTAGGCTTATTTTTTATGTGCAGGAACAAGTTAGCTCCAGAGCTCCTACGTTTGAGAATTGTTACATTCCTCAAGCAAATATGGAAGAGCCCGAACTAGGCTCCCGTGCAACAACTCTTGGGGTCTATTATTCAACACAACAAACTATTCAAGGAGTGAGTGCACTTTTGTAACTCTGTCATTTACAAGTTTAATATTACTGTTTCATTGAAACCTAAACACTGTTCTTGTTATTCTGGTAGTTCTCATCGGTTTCTTCCATCCAGGATGGTTACTACGGACATCCGCCAACTATACAAGCCATGGTGAATTATGCTTTATCTATCTCTATTTTAGTTTCAAAGCTTTTGTTATAACCTTACATGCAAATCCATATCCCTCACCAATACATAGTGTGATGAGGTTTTTGGTAGTTAAGATAAAGCACGAAACTGATATTTCATATTCTGGGTGATCTAGGGAAACATGCATTTAATTCATGGACGAATGAGTCAATATGAGACACAACCAAGGATGCAAGGAGCTGTGAGTTTATGTTCTATTTTATCTAAGTATTTTTCGGGAGATATATATATCTTATCAATCTCCTCCTCCCGAGTCAAGTTGTTTTAAGAAAGAAAGATCTATTTCGTTTTGTGGATTGTCTAGTTTCAGGGACAGGCGGGGTTCAGGGGAAGCGCTATCCGTGGCAGCTGTGACATCGAAGAAACTATGCACGGCATGGTATGTACCCATTACCCATACTCTTGTGACGTTAGTAAAAACACTCTACTGCCACAAAAGAAAGAAGAAAAAAAACGAACCCAATACCTCAAATTGTTTTCTTTTGACAATCTCAACTTCTTCCTTCTCGGGTCAGTTTGATTCAAGATTGATCCGAGACTGCGAAAAATTCCTCTGTTTACAGTAGAAAATGTAATCAGCCCTCTGTATAACCGTTGCACGTTTTCTGGTGTTTGTTTGCGCAGACAATGGAGTCCTCACAGTTTCAGGGATCTGGCCCAAGCCATCCGAGTGATCACCGCTTATCTAATTAACAGATCAAGCTCAAGAGTTGCTATATTTGTTTTTCATTTCATTAAAATAATGGAATGTTTTTATGTACAGAAATATGAAAGGTCTAAAGTGTAGAATTGGCTTTGAGGTAAACTCTTACTCTGATTGGATTTGATTATATTTATACCGGAATCATAATATATGATTAAGTATTCACATTTTCTTATTATTCTTCTTGTAGACTTGTAGTTATAGACAACCTTCGTTAACCTTGAGGGCCATTGAGAGACAACCTTGGACTTGGTCACTGTGCCACGCCGAAGAGCGTAATAATATACACTATCGACTGATTGGTTAATCTGGAAACAAATATTAAGAGAGAAAGAAGTCACTCTGTTGTATAACTCAACAATGAGATTCAGATAACTATTATACTGTCTATAACTTTGCATTAAAAAATCCAAAACATTCATTTATAGTATAAACCAAAGAACAACTTTTAAGACAATAATTTTTGCTAAATGGAGAAAATGTAAACAAGTTTTTGTATTGCTGACCATTTCTAAGTATCTAACAAGTGAAGACAAATTTTTAAAGAAAACTAAACGATTTTTTGCGGACTAGTCCGACTTTATTCCGATCCGCCACCATCAAAGATATTAGATTAAATAATTTAAATTTCATTACTTTTTTTTTTGTCATTTTAAAATAACCGACGTATCATTTTTCTTTTTTATTTCAGTGAAAAAATAAAATTAAAATGCCTGAAAACAAAAATAAATAAAAATAGTATAATCAGTTTTCCCTAGAGGATATTCTTCGTCACAAAAAAAATAAAATAGTAGGAGAAGAGGGAAGCGACTAGCACCTTTTGTAGTTTTCCGTTTATTTTCTCTATAAGGCGGGTGATTTCGGCTTCTTCATCGGAGAATATGAGCAACGTTACCGGAGATCGCACTGACGACGGCCTTTCCACCGCCGCTGCAGGCTCCGGCTCTACGGCGGTCCAGAGTTCCCCTCCAACTGATCGTCCTGTCCGCGTCTACGCCGATGGGATCTACGATCTTTTCCACTTTGGTCACGCTCGATCTCTCGAACAAGCCAAGAAATCGTTAGTATTTCTTATCTCTGAGATATCATTTTCCTGATTTTTATCTCTAATTCGACTTTTTTCGCCGTCGCGTGCTCAATTTTCGCCGTCGCAGTGTCATTTGTCTGTGATCTGTTGAGTCTGGTTCATTATAAGTTGTACAGTTTTTGTTTAGGTTGAGAGAAATATCTTCCTTATTAGATAGTCTCGGTGCTTGATTGGTCTGTGTTGATTGAAATTACTGCCAGAATTTGTGATGTGCAAGCCTGCAAGGCCTTATAGCGTATGATTTTAGTGAATCCCTTTCTAAATGTTTGAATTTGCAATAGCTGATGCTGTTTCTGGATACATGTTCTTGATAATGTTTCGATTTTTATTTTCAATTTTGAGGAGGTAAAGTGAATTTTGGGAGAAATTGACTTCTGGTTTCTGTGTTCTTATGGTGCTGCTATGTTTTTACCGTTTCTTAATCGCCGAACAGGTTTCCAAACACTTACCTTCTTGTTGGATGTTGCAACGATGATACTACCCATAAGTACAAGGGAAGGACTGTCATGACTGCAGAAGAGCGATATGAGTCACTTCGACATTGCAAGTAATTGTCTTCTCCTATGTTCTGTTGTATTTGTTAGTAGAAGCCATGGAAGTGGGATTGAATGGAATTTTAGGACACTCCTAAAATTTTTTCGTTTTCATATAGGTGGGTGGATGAAGTCATCCCTGATGCACCATGGGTGGTCAACCAAGAGTTTCTTGACAAGCACCATATTGACTATGTAGCCCACGATTCTCTTCCGTAAGAACATGTATCTCTTGTGCTAGTTTTGATGTAGTTTTTTTAAATGGGGGAAACTTAGTTTTGTTGTTTTTACCTTTTACTACCTGCTTGTCGTTAGTTATGCTCTTTCCATACTAATGATTTTAGTACTACAGTAACCTTCTTTGTATTAATTTCATGCACAGCTATGCTGATTCGAGCGGAGCTGGAAAGGATGTCTATGAATTTGTGAGTCGGATGAATTTCATACTCCTGCTTTCGACACTTTCATATTTCTGTTTTAACTGAGTATCCTTTGCAGGTTAAGAAAGTTGGGAGGTTTAAGGAAACAATGCGAACTGAAGGAATATCGACCTCGGATATAATAATGAGAATTGTGAAAGATTACAACCAGTATGTCATGCGTAACTTGGATAGAGGATACTCAAGGGAAGATCTTGGAGTTAGCTTTGTCAAGGCATGACATCATTTTCTTATCTCTTCAGTTTTGTCGTTTTTCAAAATTTTACACTTGGAAGAATTAACTTTGGGTTTGTCGATATGCTACAGGAAAAGAGACTTAGAGTTAATATGAGGCTAAAGAAACTCCAGGAGAGGGTCAAAGAACAACAAGAAAGAGTGGGAGAAAAGGCATGTCTTCTCTCAACTTCATTTTGCTTAATTGATCATTAGTTCATCACAATTCATCGTTTCGACTGTATTGCATTCAATCAAATAAGCTGTGCATCATAAGTTACAAGGAGAGTAAACTAAATTTTAGATCTTGTCTCTGCCTATTCGCATCTCCCCTTGAACTTGTACCCTATGACTATTCAGCGACTATTTGGAAACCACTCTTACTGTGTTACGTTTTGCAGTTCAATCTGTCCTTACTTTGAACCTCGTTCAGTTCTCTTAGGACTTTTATACTCTGTTTGGTTAGTAGACTCTAGGCAGAAAGCATTTGGATCTCTTGCTTTTATTTTGTGTCTTCTTGTTGTGATTATTGGATTATAGAATTGCATTAAGAAGTGATGCTTGTTAATCCGCTGTAGTAGTGCCACTGTACCAGTTGATATAATGTTGTTGTATAATTTCATTCCTGTAGTAGCAGCCTGATTTCGTGTATCCGCTGCTCTTGAAACCATGCAGTCTCATGCTTTAGCTAGTAATATGATCTCTGATGAGACTATGGTCATATGTGATATCCATCTTAACTGAAAAAGCTGATCTTGTAGAAGTTTCTTATAATGCTTCTTCATCTGTTGATTGCTAAATCCGGTTTTTCCAGATCCAAACTGTAAAAATGCTGCGCAACGAGTGGGTAGAGAATGCAGATCGGTGGGTTGCTGGATTCCTTGAAATATTTGAAGAGGGTTGCCATAAGATGGTAAGTTGAATCTTGAAGTCACATACTTTAATATTTATGACTATGTTCTGTAGAACATTGATTAAACTTGACAAATGCGTTAAATGTTAACAGGGAACTGCAATCGTAGACAGTATCCAAGAAAGGTTAATGAGACAAAAGTCTGGAGAGAGGCTGGAGAACGGTCAGGATGATGACACAGACGACCAGTTCTATGAAGAATACTTCGACCATGACATGGGTAGTGACGAGGATGAAGATGAAAAATTCTACGACGAGGAAGAAATAAAGGAAGAAGAGAAAGAGCAAAAGGTTATGGCGGATGCTAAAGACAACAAGTAAGAACAAATTCGGCTTGCAGTCAGCTCTACTTATGGCCACTTCTACTAAACTCCCTTAACCTCTCTCACTCTCTCTTGACCAGTAAAATGCATCTACTTAACATATAATATCAATGTTTAGAAGAGAGAGAGAGTGTGTGTGATGTGTGTGTGCGCGTGTTGAACAAACGAACGTGCGTGGTTGTCTTTGAAGAGTTGGTCTCATCTTTGTCGATTTTTGAAAACGAATGTATTTTTTTTTCTTCTTTTTATGACAGGCAAAGTGTTATGAAGTAACTATGCAATTGTCTAAACAGGATAAGTCAATGATTCGTGTGTGCCATAAAGTAAACATCCTTGTATTCATTCATCTTCCATGCTCCAACTCAAACTCGTTTTCTTCAAAAAATTGAAATACAAATTGGTCTAAAGTCGGTTCTTTAGTTTTTTTTTTTTAATTCACATTTTTATTTTGCAGTCCATCGATCTGCATTCATATTTTTATTTTCAAACCCTGTAGCCACGTATGAATAAATTACAAAGGACATTTTGAGCTATCTCCAAAGCTCCATTGTTATTTGGTGGCATCTCCAATTCCATTAGCCAACCATTAATGCTATTGAGACCAAGAAAGCGAGTGAAAGGCAAAGAAAGCAAAGGATAGCGGATTGCTTCAATTATATGTTTGGTGACTACTCCGAAAATCACTTTCTCCACTCGAATACTACACCAAATGTCCACTCAAATTTCAGTATATATATCGTTGCTACACAACTTTACGAAAAAGCAATTAGTAGAAAATAGAGATTTGAGGTTTAGCTTCTCACATACATAAAACTACCTTTATGAATCATTAAACTCTGGGTTAATAAATGATTAAAAACAATTGCCGATCTGGGTAAAGAAAAGTTGATGAAATTACTACGTGAGGGTAGTTAAGCAACTTTCTTCACATATTAGGACCGGGCTTGTCAGGCCAATGGTTTTCACTTGAAAATTTTGCATTCCGATTCAAACTATGTGGACATAATTAACGCATAATTTTATTGTTGTACCTTTAAAATGTTTCATTGCATACTGTTGTATACAACTATACAAATTATTAACTGTCTAACTCTTTAGATGATAATGTAAAACTCCAAAACAGTAGACCACACATTTATATATATAGCAAAAATAGAAATACATTTGAGTATTAGATGTCAAGAGAAAAATAAAATATGTTACATACAAAACATATGTGTTCCATGATGTTTAATTCATCACCCTTTTTATTTTAATATGGCAAATTTTACTTTTATTACTTTTTTTATTAATTACACCATCTTTATTATTATCTAGAGTGATTCTCACTAAATATTATACTGTTCGTTGCAACCGCAATATTTTTAAAAATCTCATTCTAGAGGGATTAAATCTGTTTTTTTGTTGACTAGTACACTTTAATAGTCTAATTAATGGCTAACCTAGAGTCCTAAACTTGTATCTATATGACTATATTGGTTTTACAATACTTCTGTTTCATAATAATTGATGTTTAAGAGAAATTGTTTTGTTTTATTTGATGTTTTCAATTTTAAATGTAAATTTTACTAGATTTGAACCCGCGGTACACCGCGGTGCTATAATTTTTTTAAAAAAAATCTAAATATAATTAGTTTTGTTTATTAATAGAGAGTATAATATAATATTTCGACCTATTTTATAAATGTACCATCCATATATCTATATTAATAGTTTTGAGTATATTAATTGTGTTTTAGGTTTAAATGGTATATCTATATATAGTTATATACACTTAAACGACATTTGGCTTTCTTCTTCTTTTTGCCTCAGTTTAAGAGAAGAATTTTTCTTGCGGTACACCGCGGAGCTATTATTTTTAAAAAAAGATTTTTCTTCATTAAACTTCCAAATCTAGATTTTACCCCGCGGTACACCGCGGGTCGATTTTTTTACAACTAAAAAATTATTTTGCAAAATTTTAAGTTGTATTTGTTTTGTTAATATTGTTTATTTTGTTTAGTGTTTCTGATTTTATAATTAAATTTTGATTTTTAATTCTAGGATTTCATCCATCGTATATTGTTTAATATTGTTTAATATTAATACTGATCTAAACCCGTTGCACCATATAACCCCGTCCCGTAAAATTAAATATCATTTGTTATTTTTTTTGAATAATATTTTTATCCACTACTGGTCGCAGGTTCATGCGGATAAGCCCGTAGAGAGTTGCGGATTTGCGGGTCGACCCGCCAAAAGAGAAGCTATCTTTTGAAACTCTTTGTTTGTTTAGAGGTTTTAAGAAAATATCCCTAAAAATAATTTTCATTATATGAAAAAAAAGAAGTAGAAGAAATTATAGTATCAACATTCCCGATTTTTACATCACTCGTTACAATTAATTTTTTTTTTGCAGATAAAAATCAGAAGTTAACTAAGTCGAGATTTTTAAAAAGATTGTGTAGAGATTTTTGGTAAATTGTTGAGAACATATTTGATTTCAAAATCTTTACTTAAATAGATAAGGAAAGATTTTGTAGAGACTTTTGCTAAATATATGAGAAATGAATTTCAGTTAAAAATCTTTACTTAAATAAAACAAATCTAAATAATTAATGCTAATGGCATGTCATTGTAAATACTTCTCAACTTCATGATTTATTTGCTAATTGTGATCCAAAAATGTATATATAGATGCCATAAATTCACTTTGCTTGTTGTTATTAGTTTCCATTTTCTTATTTTCTACGATTATATATTTCATTTTTTATAGAGAATATAGATGTTGTTTCGATTTCATGGTGATGTAAGCATTAAAGGAACTCGTATTATTGAAACTCGATTTGATTGGAGTAGAGGGATTATCGCAAATGCTAATTAGGTAGTAATTAAGAGAGATTTGGAAAAATATCATGGAGTTAATATGGAGAAATTTGGGGAATTATTGGTTAGTAGCTAATCATCTCGTTTTAGTTATTAAAGAGAGATTTTGGCAAGTTTGTTAAATGTTAAATCTTTAATTCAAATATTTAATGCTAATTTTCGAATTAAAAAATTAAATACCAATGGCATTCTTTGTAAATATTTAACAACTCTAAGATTTATTTGGTAAGTGTACTCCAAAAATGTATATATAGATTTTTGACTGTTTATATTCTTCTATATCATTGGTCAAATTATTTTTAGGTAGATAAAATTATATTTTAATGTAAGAAAAACATAAAATTAAAATGATACAAAACCTTAAACATCATTTAGCATCAAACAAAAAAATTATCATTGAGCAAACTGGGTAAGCTTTTGGGTCGCATGTCAATACGGTCCGACTGGGTTTGATAAGTCTTGATTTAAATTTTATTTATAATTATACTCTTTAATAGTAGTATAATTAATAAACACAAATGTTCCTAATATAGTAATATTTATCAGTATATTATGAAAATATATAAGATATAGTGGAACATAATAAAAAGTAAAGAACATCATGAAATTAAATTACAAACCAAAGTAGAACCCATGTTTTGTTTTTTTCTTTAAACCAGCGCTGAGTTACAGAGAAACTTTAAGAAACAAATACAGAAGCAAAAACTTTACGGCAAAATTGAAAAACCCTAATTTACTTATTAGAAAAAGAATATGTATATGTTACCTTCACCAGTGCAACTCATATCACTAGACGACATAAAAGCCCGAAGAAAGAAGAAGCTTTTTAATATTAGGATTCATTTCTTATAGTAATATCATGACTTTTTGTCTTTTAGACTACAACTTTGAATACTGAAATGTGATCTCTATCATCTCTGAGTGAAAAAAACTACAATAGAAAGATAAAGAAAAATTATGTTTCTCTAATTGATAAAAAATGAGATATTAAGGTTAATTTGGAACTATAGTATAATCAAATTTGAATCAAAATGAAACTCAAAAAGTGTGAAACTCAAAATGTTAGTCTCCTCGAATATAATTTGAAACTCAAAATGAAACTAAAAAAGTACACCATTAAATGTTGTATCCTCAAATACGTTTTGGAACAATTTGAAATTTATCCACACTGCTATAATTAGGATTAGAAGAGTACATATACTTACTTAAAAGTATTATATTTAAAATTTATAAATGTGCTAAAAGGGTAAAATATTATAATTATAAAAATACATATAACGTTTTGGTGTGAAAAAATAAGAAAGAAGGATAGAGCATATTCGATCAAAAAAGAAAAAAGAAAAAAGATATAGCATATATATTAATGCAACATTTATGGACTATCTTTTAGGAAAACTTAATTAGTCTCATCACATTTCTTTTTATAAGAAGATGTATCATTTAACAACTAGGATGTATCCATGTAGATTGTGAGATTACAAATACTTAGTAATCTCAAAATAATTAATTAATTAATCTATAAAATAATGTTAAGAAAATTTGATAAATATAGAAAACTACAACTACAAATAAAATAACAAAGCTGATCTGTGTCCAGAAATATATGTTTCGACATAAAAAAAAATAATATGAGAAATTATATTATGTAATTTGATCATTTATACATCAATTTTATTTGTAAAAAGTCTAATAGACTGATTATATACTTATATTGTTCGTTGACAAAAAATTTAACTATATTAAATGAAAATGACAGGATAATCTGTGTCCAGAAAGATGATGTGTATACATAACTGCGTCAAGACAGTTACGTGAATGAATATATGTATTAGATCATTAAGAATCAAATAAAAAGATGTAAGCATATGAAGATGAAAAAAATGAGTCATAAAATCGACATATTTAGAGGTTGACTTGATATGTTTAAGTTTCATTACCATTATTTTTCTAGAGCTAAGAGAGGAGTCACCTTGTGTGCTACATAGGTCCGTACATTTTATGTCGACATTCTTTCGCCATTCTTTTTGAAAAAAGGAAAAAATAAATATTCTTTGTCTAATATCTTTATTCATCTTTTATATTTTTCAATTATTTAAAATAGTATCGGAAACCAGCCAACTCGTGAGGACGTGTCTGAACTAGTCTAATGTAATAATATTCCAATCAGTAAAAGAAACGATATTATTGTTTACATTTTTTCCATAATAGTCGCTCTCGACTACGTTTACGATGCCCACATTTTCCTTAAAGAACATATAATAATCTATAGTGACTATGAAAATCAATACGAATATTAAAAAACATATAGATTTCAACTCTAACTTAAGTTCCACATGCAAGAGCCAATAAATAGATATAATATAATTTAGTTTTTTTTTGTTAATTATAACATTTGAAATTTTGTGGTAGTAATAAAAAAAAATTGAGTTCAAATATCGACAAAAGAAAACGTTACTTTATCATTTTAATTTCGATCGGATAAAATTACTAACCATATAATTTGAATTTTCTTAGATAACAGAAGAAACAAATGACAGAAATGTCAAACCAATTCACTTCAGTTACGACCCGTGAAAATTAATATTTCCCCCTTTTACGTTGTTCTACGAGACTATTAATATTTAGTTCAAATTTTTCAACATAACTTTTGGAGTATATAACCTAAATAAATAGTTTTTGCTTTCATATCTATCTATATATACATTTTTGGAGTATCTTTAGCAAATAAATCCTGGAGTTCCACCTTATTTACGAGTCCATGTCATTGATATTTATTATTTAGTTTTACAAAATTTAAATAAAAGATATTAACTAAACGATATCTTGCTTAATTTGTTTCTAAAAATCTCTACACAATCTTTCCATATATCTTAAAAACAAATTCCGTGAATTTTACTCCACAAAATATGCATAAAACCGATTTATAACAAATATTTATATTAACATTTTGCATAACAATAAAACTACTAATTTATAATAATCAAAATATTCACATAGAAAATTTATATAATTTATATGATAAATTTAAAATATATATTAGTAGTATAAATTTAAAATCATTCAAAGAACGGTATACCACAGGTGAGATCCTAAAATTATTGAATTTTATAACAATAATAATTTATTATCTTGGATTTTATAACACTAATAATTTAGCTAACGGAATAATATAGACGGGTTTATATGGGATGACGGGATTGGATCGATATTAATAAAGAACGGTATATCACGAATAAAATCTTAAAATTAACAATCAAGATACAATTATACAACCTTAAACATAAAACAAAACATACAATATTAACAAAACAAATACAACTTAAAACTTAAAAAATTTAGTTATACAAGTATCGACCCACGGTATACCGCGGAGTAAAATATTCAAAATTTTATAATTGACCATACATTGTTACTTAAAAAATATATGTTTTTGTATCCTAAAACATACTACAGAATACAAATGGTCATAACACATCAAATGCATTTAAAGGTGGCACAGAAATATATAAAATATCCTATATTTTGAAACAAAAAAAAATCTCTAAAACATCCTATATTTTGAAACATAGAAAATATCATTTTAGTCCCGGGATCTCATTAGGAACCCCGCTCATACATATTAAAAAATTAATAATAATAAGAACGATTATACACCTCAAATTGTTTTTGTTTTGAGGATACTCTTGACTATTTATTCATGTCGTATGAACAACTAATTAAGAGTACGTCGTGACATTGTATGAGAATATCAGTGTCCCCAAATCTCTGCCAACTCAGAGTTTAAAACTATCACTGGTCGTACTCAGATTCAACCTAGCGAGTGATCAAACCCGCCGGTGAAAAAAGCGATGACCCTAGTTTCAATTATCCTTGCGCGGACTAATCCCAAGTCGAGGTCCTCAAGGACGCAACTAAAGCTCCGAGACTCATGATGAGTTTGGCCCGATCACATGACAACAACCCAAACCGACCCGATGAAGGACAAATCCTATTACCTTTCCAAACACTATTATTGATTTAGTAGTTAAATAAAATGATTCGATCAATTTTGACTTTCATTAGATATGATGAGATTTGTCTCTCATGAATCGTAACTAATACTCCCTCCGTTTATAAAGAGTGTCATTTTTACACATTTTACACAAATTAAGAAAACTTTAGATTATACATATATGCACCTATTTAATAAGTAATTAATGATTTAATTCAATAAAAAGTAGTTTTGGGTTAAAGATAAATTGAGAAACTTAGGGTAAAAGTCACATTGAAAATATAGGATGACACTCTTTATAAAATAAAAATAAAACTCGAGAATGACACTCTTTGTGAAACAGAGGGAGTAATACGCAAGTATTATATGAAAATAAGTTTAAAGACATTGCATACTTCCTAATAAAAAACCTACGTATTGAGTTTGAATTACTTTTTTCCATCAAAAGTTTCGTGAAGATAAAAGGGCAAAACGAGATACAAAATCATTAGTTGAATATTTTAATTTTTTTTTTGTTTAAGAAGTTCAATATCTTATTAATGAATGATCAAACGAAAACAAATAATATTAGCACACATTTTTATATGATATTAATATACGTATATATACATACATTCAGTACTGCCATTTACATACCAAGCTTTTTCTTCTTTGCATCATCAAGAATCCAAATTTCTTTTTCCCTCTCCGTTTCATAAAAACCCTAATTATCAAAAGAGAGGATATGAAGACTAAGAACGTGAAACTCTATTGACATGTATATAGTTACTATACTTGTATATAATAGCATTGGTTAAGGACTCTGGAATTGTTCTGTTTTATTATCTAATTAAGGGTTTAACCATGTGGTTATTTCTGGTTTAGTGAGCTTGTGTTGTATATGAACGTTGTAACAACCTCTTGAATCATTAATGAGAAATATGAGTTTTTCCCAAATTCTCTCTCGATCATGTTTCACTAATATGGTATCAGAGCTATTTCCGTTATTTTTCCGGTGATCGTTGATCGGAATCTTCTCATTCTTCCTTCTTTTCTTCGTTTTTCTTCATTATCTTGCTCCGGTTGTTGCGACGATTCCAAATTTGCGAAGATTGCTTATCGATTGAAGCTTCAAATCACCTTTGTGAGCTCCGATTTCAGTTTCTTTACGCATCTGAGCTTCGTTCTGCAACTATGGCGAAACAAAAGAAGAAAACACCAGCTCGGAATCAATCTCCTGTATCGGATTACTCGCCGATGAAGACTCGTGCTGGATCTTCGATTCCAGGTGGCGATGACATCGTGATAACTCCGATCACTCAGATTCCGGCTAATCGAGACAAATCGGCGATTTCTGCGGGGATGGAGTCGTTTGATAATGCTCATAGTCCTTTCTTCCTTCATTCTGCGGATCATCCAGGTCTATCCATTGTTTCTCATACTCTTGATGGTACGAATTACAACAATTGGTCAATTGCTATGCGAATGAGTCTAGATGCGAAGAATAAATTGAGTTTCGTAGATGGATCTCTTCCTAGGCCTAATGTTGATGATCGTTTATTCAAAATCTGGAGTAGATGTAACAGTATGGTGAAGGCTTGGTTATTGAACGTGGTTAATAAGGAGATTTATGATAGCATCCTGTATTATGAGGATGCTGCTGAAATGTGGAATGATCTTTTTCTGCGATTTAGAGTCAGTAATCTTCCAAGGAAGTATCAACTTGAGCAGGCCATTGGTAATCTCAAGCAAGGCAATCTTGATTTGTCAGCCTATTACACTAAGAAGAAGACACTATGGGAACAGTTGGCTAACACCAGGATTCTCACAGTCAAGAAGTGTAACTGTGATCATGTCAAGGAGCTCTTGGAAGAAGCTGAAACAAGCAGAATCATTCAATTTCTTATGGGCCTGAATGACAATTTTGCTAATATTAGAGGTCAAATCCTGAATATGAAACCAAGACCGTGTTTAACAGAGATCTACAACATGCTAGACCAAGATGAAAGTCAGCGGATGGTTGGAGGTAATTCCTCTTCTTCATTTACCAATCCTTCTGCTTTCCAGGTTCAGACATCTTCTGTTACTCCGGATAATTCTCAAGTATTCTTGGCTCAAGGTGGATTTAAGAAACCTAAATGCTCACATTGTCATAAGATTGGTCACACAGCTGATAAGTGTTACAAGTTGCATGGATACCCTCCTGGTTCTGGTCCAAAATGGAAGCAACCTCAGAACATTGGGTCTACAAATCTTGCTACAACACACATTCAGTCTAATCCTGATCCGAAGGTTGATCATGGAGATTCTCATGAGGACATGTCAAATGATCAAATACAGAGTATGATTTCGTATCTGAGTTCCAAGCTTCATTCTGCAGTTGTTGAACCTCCCACACCTCCTCAGCCTTGTGCTTCGACTTCAACTTCTGTACCTGTAATCTCACAGATTTCGGGTACCTTCCTACCTCTTTACTCAAATTCCTATTACGACATGCTTGTTTGTTCATTATCTACAGAACCAGCAGTGTCTCCTAGAGCTTGGGTATTAGATTCAGGTGCTACTCACCATGTCACACATAATAGAGCCTTATACCTAGAGTACAGACCACTTGATAGAACCTTTGTTACTCTCCCTAATGGTTATACTGTTAGAATAGTGGGCATAGGTTTGATCAAGTTGACTGATGCTATCTCTCTCTATGATGTGCTTTATATTCCAGAATTCAAGTTTAACTTGATGAGTGTTAGTGTTTTAACAAAGACATTAAGAACTAAAGTGAGTTTTACATCTGATGCATGCTTTATTCAGGATCTTACACAGGAGTTGATGATTGGCAAAGGAAATGAAGTTGGGAATTTATATGTCTTGCATTTCAATGAATTAGATCACTCTGTTTCTTTAAAAGGTACTACTGTTATACCTTCTATAGCTCCTGTCAATGTGAATGCCATTGTTGATTCTATTACATGGCATAAAAGACTAGGACATCCTTCTCAATCTAGAATTGACTTACTTTCTGATGTATTGAGTTTAAAAGTTTTAAAGGAAAATAAAGAACAATTGCATACCTGTCATGTTTGTCATTTATCTAAGCAAAAGCACTTACCTTTTCATTCTAGACAGAACATGTGTAATGAACCTTTTGAATTAATTCATATTGATACTTGGGGTCCATTTTCTGTTGAAACTAGGGATGGTTATAAATATTTTTTGACCATTGTAGATGATTATAGTCGTGCTACTTGGATTTTCTTGATGAAACTAAAGTCTGATGTCTTGTTTGTTTTTCCAAACTTTGTTCACATGGTTGAAACTCAATATAACACGAAAATAAAGTCTGTTAGATCTGATAATGCACATGAATTGAAATTTGATGCATTGTTTTCTGAAAAAGGCATTATTGCATATCACTCATGCCCTGAAACTCCGGAACAAAATTCTGTAGTAGAGAGAAAGCATCAGCACATCTTGAATGTTGCTAGAGCCCTTTTATTTCAGTCCAATGTTCCTTTAGAGTTCTGGGGGGATTGTGTATTAACAGCAGTGTACTTAATCAATAGACTACCAACCCCTGTTTTAGCTAATCAGTCTCCTTATGAGAAACTTACAACCAAACTACCAGATTATAACTTTTTAAAAAGCTTTGGATGTTTGTGTTATAGTTCTACTTCTCCTAAGTCTAGACATAAATTTGATCCTAGAGCAAAGGCTTGTGTTTTCCTAGGTTATCCTAGTGGTTACAAGGGGTATAAGCTATTAGATTTGGAGACACACGCTGTATCTGTTTCAAGACATGTCATCTTTCATGAGGAAATTTATCCCTTTGTATCATCCACTATCAAGGATTCTACAAAATTTTTCTTTTCTCTATCACCAAAACCTGCTATACCCGATGTATTGCTTAATGAGCAAACATCATCTGATGCACCCCATAATCAGGATGTGACATCTTCTGAGGCTTTGGTTCCTTCTGAATCCAAGTCTCGCAGACAAAGAAAACCCCCAAAACACATGCAGGACTTTCATTGTTATAACTTTACTAGTAATATTGTACATCCTATATCAAACTATATTTCTTATTCCAATTTATCTGAGCCTTTTCATGCTTTTATTAATATCATCACAAATGAAAACCTACCCCAAAGATATTCAGAAGCTAAGGATTTTGAGGTGTGGTGTAATGCAATGAAAGATGAAATTGGAGCAATGACACGGACTCAGACTTGGAATATTTGTAGTTTGCCTCCTGATAAGAAAGCGATTGGTTGTAAATGGGTTTACACAATCAAGTATAATGCTGATGGGAGTATTGAAAGACATAAGGCCAGATTGGTTGCTAAAGGGTTTACACAACAGGAGGGCTTAGATTATGAAGAAACTTTTTCCCCTGTTGCCAAGTTAGCCTCTGTCAGGTTGCTATTCATTCTTGCAGCTAAGATGAGATGGTCTGTTAGTCAAATTGATATTTCTAATGCATTTCTTAATGGAGATTTGGATGAAGAAATATACATGAAAGTTCCACCAGGGTATGCTGATTTGCAGGGTATTTCTTTACCTCCTAGAGCTGTTTGTAGGCTGAACAAGTCAATATATGGTTTGAAACAGGCTTCCAGACAATGGTTTAAGAAACTTTCATCAACCCTTGTCATGATGGGTTTTGATAAGTCTGTTGCAGAACACACACTTTTCATTAAGTATAGTGATGGTGTTCTACTTGGAGTTCTGGTTTATGTAGATGATATATTGATTGTCAGCAATAAGGATGATGCAGTGGTTGATTTTATCAATGAATTGCAGTCATATTTCAAGCTCAGAAATCTTGGTCCGGCTAAGTATTTTCTTGGATTGGAGATTGCTAGAACAGAAGCTGGGATCTCTCTTTGTCAAAGAAAATATACATTGGAGTTGTTATCAACTACAGGATTCTTAGGCAGTAAGCCATCTACTATTCCTATGGATCCTAGTGTGAAGTTGACTAAAGAAGTTGGTGTTCCTTTAACAGATCCGACTCAATATCGCAAATTGGTGGGCAAGCTAATGTACCTGCAGATTACAAGACCTGATATCTCTTTTGCTGTCAATAAATTGTGTCAGTTTTCTCATGATCCTAGAGATATTCATCTCACTGCTGTTCACAAGGTGTTGCGCTACTTGAAAGGTACTGTAGGTCAAGGCATATTCTATCCAGCTGACACTAATTTTGATCTTAGAGGTTTCTCGGATGCTGATTGGGGAACTTGCACAGATGATAGAAGGTCTGTTACTGCTTATTGTATGTTCATTGGTGAATCTTTGTTATCCTGGAGATCAGTGAAACAGGACACAGTGTCATGTAGCTCGGCTGAATCAGAATTCAGGGCTATGGCATTGGCTTCTAAAGAATTGGTTTGGCTTTCAAGGTTGATGATTGATTTGAAAGTTCCTTTTACCAGACCGGCATATCTTTACTGTGATAACACTGCGGCTTTGCATATAGCAAACAATTCTGTTTTCCATGAGAGAACAAAGCATGTGGACTTAGATTGCTACAAAATTCGTGAATACATTGATTGTGGCTTTCTGAAGACAATGTATGTCAAGTCTGAACATCAACTTGCTGATGCTTTGACTAAACCTTTGCATCCTGCACTTTTCCATAGTCTCATTGTCAAGATGGGAATCTGCAACATCTTTGCACCTTCATCTTGAGGAGGGCTATTGACATGTATATAGTTACTATACTTGTATATAATAGCATTGGTTAAGGACTCTGGAATTGTTCTGTTTTATTATCTAATTAAGGGTTTAACCATGTGGTTATTTCTGGTTTAGTGAGCTTGTGTTGTATATGAACGTTGTAACAACCTCTTGAATCATTAATGAGAAATATGAGTTTTTCCCAAATTCTCTCTCGATCATGTTTCACTAATAAACTCTTACTCTTCTTCTTCTCCATCTCCCTCCTTCTCATTGCGGTCGTCAACGCGGCAGAAGGCCATTCACATGGTGGACCGAAATGTGAATGCTCACACAAAGATGACCATGAAAACAAAGCGGGAGCTCGGAAATACAAGATCGCCGCCATTCCTACCGTTCTAGTCGCCGGTATAATCGGAGTTCTTTTCCCTTTGTTAGGCAAAGTCTTCCCTTCTTTGCGTCCAGAAACATCTTTCTTCTTTGTCACGAAAGCTTTCGCGGCCGGAGTTATCCTTGCTACCGGATTTATGCATGTCTTGCCTGAGGCTTACGAGATGCTTAACTCGCCGTGTCTGACATCTGAAGCATGGGAATTTCCGTTCACCGGATTTATTGCAATGATTGCTGCGATCCTGACGCTATCCGTTGATACATTTGCCACTTCGAGTTTCTATAAATCACATTGCAACGCGTCGAAGAGGGTCAGTGATGGAGAATCCGGCGAGACCTCCGTGGACTCCGAGAAGGTCCAAGTTCTCCGGACTAGAATTATTGCACAGGTTTGTTGAGCTCCACGTTTTAATAATCATAGCTTTTGAGTTTGTTGAGCTCCACCTTTAACAATCTAGAGTTTTTCTAGTTTAAATATATATTTTTCTATAGAAAATAGAACGTTTTTGATTTTTTGGGGCCAAAAAAAAAAATTGTTATGAGGAAGATGATCGTGCAATTCCATTTCAATTTCAATGGTTATACTGATACTAAGAATCGAACATAAGTGTAAATGGAAACACGAAATGTTAACATTTTGGGAATTTTAAAGGATATGTTTTATTAGAAAAAGGGCCAAATATTGTGTTATTATTATTAGAAAAAAACATAATAAGCTAACAGAAAAACGCGAACAAAGCTAAAAGAAAACTACATATGCATCCATACCAAATTTCTTTGATTCGTGTATGGATTTGATTTTTTTTTTTTTGGCATTTATTTGAAGTGTTTTTTTCATCAAAAGAAAAAAAACCGAAAAAGAATAATCAGATCCATACACAAATTAACTTTAGTATGCATGCATATGTAGTTTTCGACTTTAATTATACTCACTCCGTTTCACAAAAAGTGTCGTTTTAAGATTTTAATCTCGTTTCACAAAGAGTGTCGTTTTGTGTTTAAATGTAGTTTTAATTCTCTTTTTTAACCTTACAATTTTAGCTTATTAATTAGATAGAGAATATTATTTAGTATATTAATAAAAAGCATAAATGAAATTTGTTTACTTTTTTTTAATTTACGTAAAAAATGTTAGAATAACACTCTTTATGAAACAAAGGGAGTATTATCTTTGTTCTAAAATAAAAAATCCTACTACAAATTCATGCATTTGCCAGATTTTCTTTTGTTGTCGACGCGGTGAATTAGATTCAGAGCATGTGAGATTTGATTCTCTAGAAACCGTCACATGTTATTGAGGAACGACATTCCAAATAAGAACTTTTCATATGGTTAGCTTTTTTAACAAATCATAATTTAATCTTTAACGAAAATAAAATCATATTTTAAAATATAAGACTAGAAATTTTTTGGAATGCAATCGAACTTATGGCGTAATTTCCTTTTGCCCAAAATCTGGAAAACAAAAATGTGTAATGTTAAGTTTGAAATTTACCTCAGAATTGATATTCTTGTGTCATATTATTTTTAAAATCTAAAATAGGTATTGGAGTTGGGCATAATAGTACACTCAGTGGTAATAGGAATATCACTTGGAGCTTCACAGAGCCCAGATGCTGCAAAAGCTCTCTTTACTGCCTTAATGTTTCATCAATGCTTTGAAGGGCTTGGCCTTGGTGGTTGTATTGCTCAGGTACCTTGATTCTTCTCTATATTCATTTGTTTACTCCATTAAATGAAGCTCTATTTCCGATATAATTAAATTCAGTATTGCATAGTTTTCAACTTAATTTTACCGGTTCCTTAATTGTCTCTTTTTGAAAGAAAAAAAAATCGTTAATGATATAGCCTAGGTATGTACGCGAAAGCTAACAAAAATGTACATTAAGAAGAAAAAAAAAAAACATTTTTCCCACATTAAAAAACTTATGACATCTACAAAAAATTCTTTGAAACGTTTGTCTACTAGATAATTTGGAAAAAAATATTTACTGTCCAATTTCCATATTTTTTTGTTGCAGGGAAAATTCAAGTGTTTGTCGGTAACAATAATGTCGACGTTCTTCGCAATAACGACACCAATAGGAATCGTTGTGGGAATGGGAATAGCAAATTCTTACGATGAGTCTTCACCAACGGCTCTGATCGTGCAAGGAGTCTTGAACGCTGCATCCGCAGGCATTCTCATCTACATGTCTCTGGTGGACCTTCTCGCAGCAGATTTCATGCACCCTAAAATGCAATCCAATACTGGGCTTCAAATCATGGCCCATATTGCTCTCCTTCTTGGTGCTGCCCTCATGTCTCTGTTGGCTAAATGGGCTTGATAATTCCTAATTCAACTCTTTTAGTTTTGTTCATGGCCTTTTATGGCTATCTTGAGATCGAATTATTTGTTCCTTTTCCCCCTTTTTCAATGATATTTTTGAGATCTCTATTTTCTGGAACATTTCGTGTATAACAGTATTTCAATTGTGTATATTGATCTGTTTCCAAGGAAAGTTACGAGCCTTGATTTGTTGATTTTGCTTGTGTGATTTGTAATAAACTATATATTATATATATTTTTGTGTTATATCTTGTGTTGAAGGAACAAAGAAATCAATCGAAGCAGCACTTGAGGTTTTTGAGGACTTTGCAACTCACTCAGGACTCAAAATTAGCCTTGAAAAATCGACATTGTATATGGCAGGGGTTTCAACAGAAGTGAAAACAGAAATTTTGCAGCAATTCCCATTTGAGTATGGATCCTTACCGGTACGATACTTGGGGCTACCACTATTAACAAGAAGAATGACTTCTGCAGATTATTCTCCTCTCTTGGAAAAAATAAGATCACAAATTAGCTTCTGGACAGCTAGGACGCTCTCTTTCGCCGGGAGACTGCAGCTGCTCCGCTCAGTCACATTCAGTCTTACGAATTTTTGGATTGCCGCTTTTCGACTCCCTAAAGCTTGCATTCAAGAAATCGATAAGATATGTTCAGCTTTTTTGTGGTCAGGCCCTTCTCTTAATAGCAAAAGAGCAAAAGTGGCGTGGACTGAGGTATTCACTCCAAAGAGTGAAGGTGGATTGGGTTTGAGATCATTGGAGGAAGCGAACAGAGTAAGCATATTAAAACTGATTTGGCGCTTGTTGTCTGCAAGGGGCTCCTTATGGGTGGACTGGGTTCACAAGTACCTAATCCGAAATGGTTCTTTCTGGGCTGTGAAAGAGACCACCTCTTGCGGCTCATGGATATGGAGAAAGTTGCTGAAGTATCGTGATCTCGCAAAACAATTTCATAGAGTGGAAGTTAAGAATGGTGACACTACATCCTTTTGGCACGACAAATGGTCTGACCTTGGATGTCTAAAGGAGAAGCTAGGGGAGCGAGGCTGCATTGACTTGGGGATCCCTCTATCTAGCTCAGTGAGAGAAGTGATGGCAATGTCTAGAAGGAGAAAACATCGCCAGGCAGCGCTAAACAGTGTTGAAGTAGCAATTAAAAACGCAAGAATGCAGCTGAGAGGGAATGAGGTAGATGTGGCCCTATGGAAAGGGAAAAACAGTAGCTACCGCAACAGTTTCTCGACCAAAGAAACATGGGCGCAGATCCGCACTTCGAAACCAATGATGGAGGGATTCAAAGAGATATGGTTCAAAGCTGCAACTCCAAAATATGCTTATATCACATGGCTAGTGGTTAAAAACAGAGTAGCAACAGGGGAGAGAATGTTGACTTGGAAGCAGAATGCAAATTCAAGTTGTGTGTTCTGTGGGGTACCTATAGAAACAAGAGAGCATCTGTTTTTTATGTGCCCGTACTCGAAGACAGTTTGGGAAGAATTGGTTCTGGGGCTACTGTTGGATAAGTTCTCAGAACATTGGCAAGAGATCATGAAGCTTCTTAAAGGGGAGGGCTTTGACAAGACAAAGACTTTCTTGCTAAGGTACACGTTTCAAAACTCTATTCACTCAATATGGAATGAGAGGAACAGAAGGAGACACGGTGAACAGCCTTTACCAACAGAGATACTCGTCAAGTTAATTGATAAAAATGTCCGTAATCGGTTGAGCACAATGGAAGGGAGAGGAGCTTCAAGCGGACTCCAAACTTGGTTTGCAGCAAGGCTCTAGAGAAGACTCAGTTTTCTTTCTAATGTCTTAAAAATGCTTCGAATTGCATCGCATTAAGTTGTAGAAAACGTTTATTTTTCTTTTGAATATAATTTAACATTAAATTTAAAAAAAAAAAAAACAAATATGATCTAAACGACTCACACTGCACAATAAAGAAACCTCTAAATAGGTTGAATTCACTATATGTAAATTTGTGTTTGCTATCAATTAAAGTTTCGAACAAGACGGTTTAAGAATTTGCTGATCTCTTAACAAACCAATAAACCAAATATGCTTCTACAGTTGGTTTTCATTGAAGTATTTTTTAAGTATTTAGTGTGTGTATATATATATATTGGATGTTCACTGGCTTAAAATCTCTTAGTCCTCTGAGCATTCATATGTTTAGTTGCATATTGACGTTAATTTATAAATTAAAGGGCTCTTATTCATAAACATATGGCAATATGGCATCAGTTTTCGTTAATGTTATGTTTTTTTGAAACACGACTTTAATTTTTGGTCGTTATGTTTCAATAATTTTGTCTAACTTTAAAAGTGCTAAGTACTAACTAAAACCATATAGGAGTTAAACTGATCATAATAGAGAAACTGTATCAGTGGATAGAAAATAAAATTTCGTTTCAAAAAGATATCCAACAGATTCATTAACACAAACCGCGGTTTTAAAAGACTCATTAACATAACAATAAAAAGCATTAAATAAAAAAGCATTAAATAAACTTAAAATTAAAACTGTACCAGAAAAAATATATATATATACAACCTAAATGAGCAGAAACTGTTTATTATATCACCATCGCTTTTTTTTTTTTAGTTATAAAATGTTCAGTATATAATAAACCCTAAATCCATTTGTCGCCGAACCAAAGAATCACATCTACTTTTTTTGTTGTTTGTTTTCGAATCTGTCTTTTCAAGTTTGAAATGATTTTCTCTCTATTCAGTCATTGTTACCGTTCCAATGTCGTGGATCGAGAGGAATCATCGACCATTGATCAGCGATTGCTGGCTCCTTACTCAGGAAGACGCACAAGTGAGGATTCCACACGTTGGCAACCGTCTTTATATCCCATCTTGGAGGACGATGGCGATAGTGATCGGTCAAAGGAAAAGGTTTCAGTCGTACGTGGGAAATCAAAGGCCGAAAAGATGGTTTCAATCAGCTACATAGTTAAGAGAGCCTGGTTAGTTTTCACGTATATTATCTGTTTATTATTTTCATAAATACCATATTAGCTGATTAGAAAATATATATATATTAGATTTCTTTCTGCACATAGTAGGAAATTATGAATTGAGGACATAATTTTCAATTTGTATTTTTTTTTTTCTATCATCGACTATATTATACATAAGATTTTTCAAATGACATTTAATTTTTCAGATGATATTTAATTTTTAGATTAATTGTCTTATTGAGGAATCATCTATTAGGTGGTTGGTTGCCTTCATTGATTTAACTTTATGAAAATGGATCTAGCATGATAATGAAACTAGGCTTGATAAAATTTTTTAAGGAAAGAACAATTACTGATTAGGTTCAATAATTAAAAGAAAAGTGTAAACGAATGATCCATGAGAGGGCAGTTTCCATGCAAGGAAGTTTTCTGAAATTATAGACATACATTCTTGAATTAACCTTTAAATTTGATCAAAAGATACAAAGAAAAATGAAAACGAATGATCAACCAAAGAAGTTCGCTAAAATCAGAGGCATACATATGTATATATTTGAGCAATACCGTTTGGATAGAAAATATATGTTTGATGATACTACATATTATGTTAAAAGACTAATCCATTAATCTTAAGAGATTTGTCATTTCCATTTTGTTGATAAAAATATTATTAAATATCTTTCGTTTGTCTAATAGGAACATTGCAATGTCGTCGAATATAAGAGCCTCGCCGGGGTTGTTTCCTTGTCCGGTTATGCGTCGAATTGTATAATTTTCTCCCCCTTATGCATTGCGACAGAAAAAATTGCATATAATGTAACTTATTTATCTTTCATTTTCTTAAAATCAGAAAAAAGAATTGGAGATGCGATTGTCCATTTTCATGTTGCTGAGCCTGTTTGAAGTTAAAAAATGAAAAAATACTATTTGATTTTAATGACAGCAAAGTACAAACTAAACAATATTTCTTAAAGTGGGTTTTACATAAACCATGAGTACTTGTTGGTTTATCTGTTTTAGATTCGAAACAACAATATCTTGGTATCCTCTATCTGTCATAAAAAAAATGTCCTCATTAAAACGTCGGGAAAAGACCGTTGCTTTCTTTTTTGTGTTATATATTTCGATCCTTCTTTTATGTAATTTTATCAAATGAATATATACTTCAGAGTTCAGATGACAAAACAAAACATAAACATCATCAACATATAACATATTATTGGAACATATTCACTACATTTATGTCTATACATTTCCATCAATAAGGGGAAAACATAAAGGAATAGTGACGTGTTTTGACCACTTTTGAATTTTTATTTCGTTATTCACTTAGTTGGCAAAGTGAAAAATAACTTTTTATTGTTTGGCAAAGTATACTAACCAAAAAATTGTCCTTAATGAAAAACAATGTCCTCCATGTATACAATACATACTATGGTAATATAGAGTAATAAGTAACTTATCATGGTTTATGTTTGAATTTGACATATACGTGCATCATATGTCACAGTATTAGAAGATTAGACTTTTTTTTTTTTTTTTATATACCCGATTAGCTGATTCGATCAGCTCCGGAGGAACGCACACCAAAGTGCTACTATGTAGATTTATCGCCAACACCTAGGTGTTGGACTGCCTAACCCCGAGTTTGGAATGCTTTCCGATTAATGTCCGGAGGTATCCAATTAGCCTAATTCCAGATATCATGTAAATTGCTTGGACCAAAGCTCAAGCCCAGACTTCCACATAAATGCAATTTTTTTTTTTTTTAATTTGATACATGTACGTACGAAAATAGATATAGGTGGGAGACATCTTGCTATATCTTTTTTATTTGGTTATAGTGTTAGTCTCTTATATTTATATTTTTTTGTTTAGAAGAAAATTTTGGTTAACATATTCTTAAGTTTCCTCCACCACATAACTGATGTTCTTTATAATTTTATTATCAAGATTTAACTCTCAAGGGTCAAGTACAACCTGTAAAGTTCTACATTCCAAAATGTAGAATTTAGAAAGAAAATTCTACATTCCAAAACTTCCAATTTAAAATTCTGATATCAACAATTTCCCATTCATGAATCTTGACTCATGTTCACTATTATTTTCCTATATATTATTCGCATTAGCTGTTATATAATTATAGCTCTTATCAATTATAAATATATCATTTTTGACATTTTATGTGAATTATTATATGTATTAATGTGGCATTAAATTGGTAAATTATTTATAGATTTACTACTATAAAAGATATAATTATTTCTTACAAGTAACACCCCGATATATGACCCCACCAAAAAAAAAGTAATTACCTTTTATATATACTAACAGTGTGTATATATTATACACATAAAAAAGTTAAAGAAAACCCCAATCTCTACATTATCGAACCAATAATAATATTTTAAGTAATCGAGTTTCAAATGATTTTTTCTCTATTTCGTCGATGTTGCCGTTCCACCTCCGCCGTCCAGCCAACGGTGGTGCCTGTCTCAGGTGACTCAGTTGTCTCAAGTGACTCAGTTGACTCAGGTGTCTCAGGTCACTCAGCAGAGCCTAAACGCTGGAGGCCGTCTTTACCTCCAATATTGGAAGGTGACGAAACCGAGAGTGACCACCAAATTGACCACCAAATTGCGAGAGTCTCACATGCTTGGTCGTTAAACCAATTACTGAAGAGATTCAGATAATTTTGTGGTAGCAAAATGCTTTTCTCTAACTTTGAACTATTATTAAAATCTATTCCATTCTTTTGTCATATATACTTTGTTCATCATAATATTATTTAATGATTTGTGTTTTGGTTGTTAGGTCGGAATCTTAAGTGACAGATAGAGCATCGCCAGGATTGACTCTTTATCCTTTTACATATTGAAGTCTCTAGTTTTCTTCTCTTTTAAAAAGCGATTTAGAATGGTGTTGTAATCGTATCGAATGCAGTGTTACAGCGGGAAAACCATTTGTAATAAATAAATTTAGATGTCTTTTATAAGATGTCTTTCTTTCTTCCAAAACCAACATGTGACTTTAGTCTTTGTTCTTGACCTAGTTCATGATAATTACCTCGAAGAATCATCATCCCTTTTCTCTGACATTCCCTCGTGTTTAATCCATCACTTGAATCTTATGAGACCTACTAGTCTCACACAACACTCCTCTCCTTAAGCATGGTGCAACAAAGACTTCGTCTAAACTGATATCGCCCTTACCGTATGTACTTAAGTATTTCATTAATTAAGTTGATCAAACTTGTGAGGCAATGAGAGTTTGAGAAAGATAGCTTGAACCTCTTCGGATATAATTACACCAAGATTGCTAAGATCTTCTACCAATTTCAGAAAATCATCAATGTTCACATCAATTAAACTTTGATTTTCCCATCTCAAACGCACACAACTTGAGTTGCATATAGATACGATCTTTACATGTACAATCTTGTTAAAGTAGACCACAATTAATGATCTTCCGCAATACGTCATCACAAACAATCAAGATTATCAAGTTTTTAGTCTTCCTATATCACAAACTAACCTTTGAGGAGTCTTAAGTCAATTTATGTGTTTCACCAGATTCTAGCTTGTTTAGTCTTCGACATGGATTGTGTCTTTAGCATCCATTCATCCATAGTGACAAATCGCCTTTCCACCAAAAGGATCCACTTCCATCCATAGTATTCACCATTTTATTTGTAACATGGGGCTATGAATGATACCATATACTTCGATTCTTGCATCAACCTGGAACCTAAATCGAAAATTGAATTTCACCAAACACAATCGTAACAAACCAGAACAAAGAGATCTAACAAGTCATGCTCAAGAACATAGATTAATGTTAGAGAAGATATATAAGAGAAGTAGATGAACACATGAAGTAATTACGAGTTAAGATCCACCGGTGTGATTGATCCTACGTCTCGGCCAGAACGGGATTCAACAATTCATAGACTTAATTTGACAAGATCATCGAGAGCTCCACAAATCCCGAGGTTGACGAGTCATGGCTAAGAAATCTAGCGTACAAGATAACAACATGAACACGCCTCATAAAAACCTTATCTCTATTAGTCGGTAAAACCCTAATTTTCAGCCAATTCCGGTTCAATTAGTTTTCGGTTTAACATTCAAACCAAAAAAAATATAGTTTGGTTTAATGTCACAACCATTACTAAACCGTGATTTAAAAAATTAGTTTTAATTATTGCACTTATTAGTTTGAATAAAACCACAATGATGTTGTAGAGAAAACTGAGAAGAAGAGTAGCTTGTAAAAGGAACAAACACAAGAATTTGATAACCGAGTTCACGGCCTAACCGCTACGTCTCGGGGAAGGACTCTTGCTTCCAAAGCTTCACTATATCAAAAGAGATTACAAACACCACTTAACTTGTGATGTTGTCTTTTTGGTTTCAGGTACAAGCTCAGTAAGAACAAGATCAAAGACACAAATTAAAAGAACAACATGGAGAAAGCTTCTTGAGAACTCTAACGTTTTTTCTCTTTCTCTAGAACCCTTTTTTTTTGTCTTGTCTCACACCTACCTCCACTTTCTCTTATCTCACGTAGAGATATATAAATGCATGGAGTGGGCCACTTAATTCTTCTTTTTCTTTATGTCAATTTTGTCTGGCTCAATGAAGGCCCATCTTGGATGTTTTGTCAAACCCAACAACAGATGTATAGTGGTGATTAGTGAACGTCTGAACGAGACGCTAAACGTCTTTAATCATGAACTGTTTGATAGTTATTTATCGCGACTATTTTTGTATACATGCCCTACATCTTTAGACATCATCGATTTTGTGAGTTTCGAAACTTTTGTTTTTGTTTTTATAACTATATATTGTTTAGTACTAAAGTTTTCCCATTTTGTCATATAATGTTGTTATAAGTAATATATTCTCTGCATAATTACTAGAGTAATTACACTACATACCCTAAGACTGAGAAGTATTTAAGTTAATAGAGAAGTGGCAAACCTGTAAATAAATGATCAACTGAAAACATGATAAAAAGACTAAAATACCCCTAAAATCAAACACTTCATTCTTTCTTCTTTCATTCTTTGTTTCTCTTTACTTTTATTATTTATTTTTTTCTTTTTTTTTCTTTATTTTATGATAACCCCAAACAAATGATTCTTCTTAATTGTGAAACTGATTGCATCTAAAATTATGGTATTTGAATTCATTAAACTCGTCGCATTTTTCTGATTAAAATGAACTCAATAAACCTTAAAAAAATTTCGATATAGAAACGTCGTATGTTTGGATGTCGTTCGTTATTATTGAGCTTCTGTTAGAGATGATTTGAGACACCGTCAACCGACAACGCTAAGAACAAATAACGTTTTTCACTACAACTACTGGGATTATTGTGGGTTATGCTTATTTTTTGATGACTTCAAGAGACCCAACGTATCAAGATTTCATGAAAAGGTTGTTTCTTTCTAGGCAGAGGAAGTTGCTTAAGAGTCATAAGTTTGATGTTGAGAGGTTTAAGGAACTTGAGAATAAGTGGAAGATAATGTCTTGAATCGTGTTGGTGTTGATCTTGATTTGGAGGATTCTTTGCAGAGTCGTCATAGAGATTGATTGGTTTTTTATGATCCAACATCAGTTTCTGGTTTTTCTAACCATTCTCTTTTTGATTATATATCATGATATATAGTGATATATCGGGAAATACACATGTGTCTTATTCCAGGGGTAAATTCGTCCGATTTTTTCAAAACCAAAGATTTCTCTCTCTTATTTTGCAAAGAATAAAAGTTGTGTATGTACAAGCTAATTATTTCTCAAATAATTAACAACCATGTTAATTTCTCAAATAATTTCTCAAATAATTAGCATACAGCTAATTGACTCTAATTACTATGGTCTATGGAATTAAGGAACATAAATTTTGATTCTTTAACAGAGAAGTTAAGACATTGGCCATGCTTGGTTGGGTTGTATTATGCCCTACTTTTCTTTCTCCCCAACACAAAGAATCCAACCATGTTTACCCAAACCAAACAAATAAATAAAAAGAAACTACAAAAACGAGTATTTTATTATTATTGACTTGCAGAAATGTTAATTAACAACAAATCGATAAGTTTTATCTAAAGCAAATTCGCCATTCCATATGGACAAAAAGAAGCTTTATTGGCTTTGGTGCCAAAGTACCACATGCATATCCCAGCTAATCCTTCCCTGTTTCTTCTATTTTTATTTTATAAATTATTTATATTCCTATAATATATATTTTTTTCAACTTTGATTAATGTTGCTCAAAATAACCATTCCCATACTATTCATTTCAATTGTTTTACACAATCCTCTATTTTTTCGAGTTTCTACTACATCAATATCAAATTGTAATAGCTTTATGTCCTTTTTGTTAAAGAATAGCTTTATGTCTTTGCTTTCTTTGCTAAAGCATACTTATGTAGCAAATAATCGTATTAAATGTAAACAAAAATATAGCTTTATGTCGTTTCACTAAAATCAGTAACGCTAAGCGAAATTAAAGATTTGCTTTCGGTAAACATTTGATGACTTTTTTCGGTAAAGATTATAAAATAATAAATTTTGGATATACGTTAAGTAAAATGAATTCATCAAAAACATAGATAAAGTATGAAATTAAATCCATTTTGAAAACTAGTAAATTTTCATTCAATAAAGAAAACTAGTAAATTCAGATAAACTAAAGCAATATATCTACAAGATAGTTAGTTGAAATATTAATACAGTTAATTATCTTTTTCGATTCTCAATTTTAAATTAGCATATAGTAAGTGATATGTCATGAGAGACAATAACGTCTTTGATCCAATTGTTATTTTGATCATTTTCACATCATATTTATTTACTTTGCGTCGTTTAAAAAAAAAAACTTTTAGGTAAACTTGGATAATTTAAAAATCAGTTTAAAGTAAAATGGTATAGTTAAAAATAATATTTACGCTATATATTTTTATTTTCATCAAAACTATTGTTTTATTTTCTTAATTTTTTTTATAGGATCTGGTTAGTTATCTAATGTGATTATATATCATAATCTAGTTACTTGTAAAACGTTATAGGTCTTATTTACTACTTTTAAGTTTTAACAAAAAGGCATGGAGCCAAAAAAAAAAAAAAAAAACTAAAAGATACAAAAATATCTAACAAGAGATATAGTATCTTTTTCTCTCATTTTCTACTTTTTTGTTCTTCTATCTCTTTCTCTCTCTTTTTCTTCCACACACTCATAACAATTACTACTCTTTATATATGAACCGATTTTGTCATAAGATATCATTACTCATTAGACTTTTCACTACCCATTCTCATCCCCTCTTCAACTAACATTCTCTCCCTCAGAAAGAAGCTTCTCCTTTTCTATTTCACACTTTCAAAGTTGTTTGTTCTCAAAGTATCTCCTACAAAACTTAATCCTATAGTTAGTGAAGAGATTTTAAAATGACAAAGATAGGAGGTATTCTTGTTTGTTTAGTCATTGTGGGCTTAGATGTAGCTGCTGCAATCCTCGGAATCCAAGCTGAAGTCGCCCAAAACCAGGTATGCTACGTATATACATGTTGTCTATCAGATTTTAAAAAAGTTTTCCCCAATCCATGATAATAAGCATATAGTACCGTTACAAACTTATAATTTTTCTGCAGATATTTTTTATATTATGTGTAAAAACAGTTTTCTTTTTAAGAAACATTAGTAAGTACCCCAAATAATAGAAATTTTCAAAAAAAGAAAAAGAAAAAGAAGAGATAAATTTAATTAAATTGAGTTCCTATTCCGATGCACATTTTCTAAAAACGGTGTTGTTACATATGTGAATATAGGTGAAGCACATGAGGCTTTGGTTATTTGAGTGCAGAGAGCCGAGCCAGGACGCGTTCAGGCTCGGTCTAGGTGCAGCCGCGATATTGGTAATGGCTCATGTCCTACTAAACTTGGTCGGAGGCTGTCTTTGTATTTGCTCTCAAGACGAGTTTCAAAGATCTTCTTCCACTAGACAAATCTCCATGGCTTGTCTCGTCCTCACTTGGTACGTTAATACAAATCTTCTTTGGCATTAATAATTAATTGTTTGGTCCAAGTAAAATGACATGTGGTGGATGGTGTAATCACAGGATCGTATTCGCCGTTGGATTCGGGAGTATAGTGATCGGGACGATGTCGAACAGTAAGTCAAGATCCTCTTGTGGATTCACACATCACCACTTTCTCTCCATTGGAGGGATTTTGTGTTTTCTTCATGCCCTCTTCTGTGTTGCTTATTACGTTTCTGCCACTGCGGCCAAAGATGAAGCTAAGTGACAAAGTGTCACGGTTAATGATGGAACAGGTAGGTCCTTGTCCTTGACAATATTTATGTATAATCATACTATAACCTAGTTTCAATTTATTTCTTTTTCCGAATCGTTTCACTTATTTCGAAGTCACTTTTGTAATTTGAAAAGCCGTGTCATTTTGAGAAAAACAATGGAAAAGCTTTTATGTCACGCTCTGTTGTCGCATGTGGGGTTAAAATGCACTAGTGATAATGACGTTTGGTGGAATCTTGTCTTTGCTTCGATTCTTGAAATTAATTCAATACTCTCGTTCTGTTTCACACACACACCTATGTGAGATTGTGAATCCTTGTCACGGGATTTTTTTTTTCAAAACTGATTTCTAGAAAAATAGAATAATTTTGATACAAATAGTATCAAATGCAGTAGAGATTTTGATATATTTTTTTGACAAAAGATCTTCTATTTAAAAATGCAAGAGAATGAAAATAATACAAAGCCTTAAAATTACACAAACCTTTTCTACACTATCGGAAGAAGCTATAGCCTTAAAATCCGACCAAAACAGGATTTTGTAGAAAACTGATTTTTGTTGTTCAAAATGTCTACAGTTGTCATATCCTGTTATAACAAACTGATGCTTCAAAATTACATTATTAGGATGAATTATTTACTTTTATATATTTATCTCAAATTTACATTTTTATTTCAGAAATATTGCAAGTCTATAGATTTGTCCTAAGCATCTGTCTAGGACTTCTTCCTCAAGAATGTGCTTTGCAATAGAGACAGTATACTCTCAAACGGTCTAATACTCATATCTGTCTCTTCCAGCCATGGAAATGGATCAACTGGTTCTGTTTCTTCCATAAACTTCTCCAATGATTCATCGTTTCTCGATCTTTCCAAAGGAAACAGCTCGTGATTATACCTTTCAGGCTCTGAACAATACTCCTGAAACATAAAACAAACATAAGTTTAAGAAAATGTGAAATGAGTCTTGAAGCAAAGACTCAAAGAGGCCTTTAGATTCCTCACTTGGTTGGCATGCATTCGTTTCAAGAACATTTTAAACCTTGAGAAATTCGGTTCGCGGAGAAGTTTATCAGATAGCCTGAGATATGTGAACCCAAACATCCTCGGTTTACCATCTTGGTTAATCCCATTAGGCCTTGCGTTTAGTATTATCTGGTTATATCCATTTCTATCGAATCTCGGAAGGGCGTTTTCGCCCGCAACTTCAATCCCTTCTCTCCATCCAGAGCTCAAAACCTTCAAATTAAACCATTACCAAAATCAATTTAAGTAACATATATACCAAGAAGTGTTGTATTTACAGATCCAACTTGCTTACTTGCTGAACAAGTTCTTGTGGTCCACTCTTAGCTTTTGCTGGCTGCTCTGTGTTCTTCATCTCTAGACAAGTGAAATTTAAGATGGCATGATGTCTACCCATCATTCTCGCAATCGCACGATACCCATCTCTGGTTTTGAGATTGTAATAACCTGCGGTAAGTTCTGCAGCATGACTTTCAGTTTTGTACCACCAATGGATTCCAGAGACCTGAAAAATTGAGAAAAAATTAAGAAAACCCTAAATCTAAATCATGTTTAGAATGCATTACAAAAGAAAATGATACAATAGTTGATTTACTTTTGCTGCTATCTTGAGTTTACACCCAAGAAACACTTTATTAGCTTCATCAAGAATCTGATCACCATGGAGACGTAACTTTCTGGAGTACCATGACAAGAAGAACTTTCCTTCTTCCTTAAGGTAAGTCCCATTCGAGTACTCGAAAAACTCGGTCTCTTCTGGAACATTGTTGTATTCACCTGCATTTTCCGGAAGTTTCCACTCTGGATGTCCGATCCTTCTAACTTCTTCTTCATAGTCTGATCTTAGATACTTGTCATAACACTGTGAGATTGAAATAATCATACAAAATAAACTTATAAGGCTCTGTTTTTTTTTCAAACCCTAAAGAAATTAAGAGTCATATTTTCTTTTTCTTACTTGAAATTCCCCAATTCCTGGAAAAACCCATCCTTGAGTCTCGCTGTAAGAAGGATACCTAAGCTCTCCAGCAGGACCAAGCCCTACTTCAATGTCTATTATAACTCCAGAGTTAATGAAATCTTCCATGTTCTCTCTAAAGCTCTTCATGTAGTCTCTGTACATCTAGAAACAGAGCAAAGATTATATAAATACACAAAAGCAGTTTTTCCTAGGGTTCTAAATTCAAGAGTTTTTGATACCTCAACAGCTGTTCTTCCTCTGAAAAGAGACAAGTTATCTACAGAGAGAGACAAACACTCTTTGTTTCTATTACCACTCTTGTTCGTATAGAAGATATCGGGATTCGAATCCCCGATTTCGAGCACCCATTTCGGTATCGGGATGTTAACATCGTCTCCTATGTTGCCTCCACATCTATGAAACGACATTATAGCTTGTAATTTTAGTCCAAAGCTTTGTACGATCGCAAACAAGTTTCTATAAGCACTCCATTGATATTGCTTTGGACCTTTTGATTCAACGATTCCCCACCAAACATCAACCATCACTCCATCTACTTGACTCTGTTTCAGTTTCTTGAGCTGTCTCTTGAGATTCTCTTCGTTTTCAAGAACGTTATCGTTCGTGATGACTCCAAGCTGAAGCATGACGTAGACAGGAACATAGTTGGTCAACATTTTGTTTTCATACGTCGTCGTATTGAACTCTGTCGTCTGTGTTTTCAAGATTAAGGATTCAAAAACAAAACCAGAGAGTTAACTAGAAAATGGCTCAAAGATTGTTGTCACTAACCTTTGGTTCTGTTGTAGAAGAAGCAGTGGCTTGAGGCGTTCTTAAAGATTTCTCCTTGATTGAGAATCTCCATTGGCCTCGTTTTTTTATTTCTTCAACTTTAACAAAAATTAAAGATCCTTTGTGGAGATTTCTTCCGTTGATCAGATTAGGGTTCATCACTCCTAATACGCTTGTCATGGTACCTTGCGCTTGACGGAACTACAAAAATCCTTTACAGGAATCATTATGATCAAACACAATTTTCTTTGTTTTCTATATTTTTTTCAGTGAAACTAAATTTGCTAATTTTCTGGCGCGTTCGTATGTTATCAACAAAACGTGGCCATGATTTTCTTGCCCAATTGTTTTTTTTTTTTTTTTTTTGTATTTTTGTTTAGTCACGTTTCTATAAATTCTATTCCTTGTTTTGTAATCTCCCGAATGAATTATCTTATAACCAATAAATATCCATGTGATACTAGATTTTTCTTTTGCCTTATAGGTTGACAATCTTATTATTCGCATAATACCAATATTAGGATAACACCATTAATGCATATCTCACTATATCAAGGAGAATGGGGTATGCAACATTCGATCAGTCTCCATGAAGGTTCTCCAGTTACTAATGTCAAAACTTTATGCTCCTGAGACACCTCATTGTGTCCTTGATAAATAATCAATTCCATGGACAGTATCGATATATTGGTTTTTACTAACAAAATCCATCAATCATGCATAGTAGGATATATTGCAAATTTAAAATACTTCGATTTCATTTCATTTCTTAGCAATTTAGTTGAGAGATATTTTGCTTTATAACTCGCGTGACAAAGAAAAGAGTAACATACTCATGGAAATCCGATTTTGAAAATTCGCTATAAAGAAAAGAACACAAAGCAAATAAAAATAGTTAACTTAGAATAATCAATCATTGCTCACTATAAAGAGTAAACAAGGGAATGAATTATAATATACACACAAAAAACAGAAGATTGTCATCCAAGATGATAGTGTGATGATGATTTTTTTTTTTTTAAATCTAAATTTGAAAAACCCACAAAAAAAAGCATGAACTAATTAAGTGAAAAATGGTTAGAACATTTTGAAATGTGAAGGCTTATGTAAATTTTTTATTTATAAAGTTGATGCAATTTCTAGTACTACTTATTATGTAAAATATTTGACAAAATTAAATTAAATCATATTCTTCAATTTCTGGATAAAAAAAAATAAAGTAATATTTGTACTTTTATATAAACAAAATCTAATAATAAATAAGGAGATTTTAGCTTGATAACACGTAAAAGAGTTGCTAAAGTCAATAACTTGCATAAGCCGTTGACCAAAACTAAAACATTCTTTTTTCTTGTTTAACAAAAAAACTCGTTAGATTATTTGTATCTCTCTCTCCCTATCGCTCTCATTGATTATTGGTTTTTGCTAATAATCATCACAACGTTTCTTTTTTTCTTTCTCCAACCCCTAAATCGTATCTCTTGAGAGATATCCAATAAGAACGGTGGACTTTTATCGATTGTTCCTTTTCTGGGTTTGCCTTCAAAGACTTCTTCCTTAATTCTTACAACGTAATTTTGATTTGCTGTCTTGTGAATTGTGTTTATTTCTTAGGAACTCAATGCAAATGTATGTACATTTTGACGTTTCGAAGAAAAATTAAAGAGCTTTTTTTTTCTTAATGCGAATTTTTATTATTATTTTTTCCGCTAAAATACAAAAGAGAGGGTTTTAATTTATCTCTCTCAGCCGCTTTAAAGCCATCGACTTTTTTGTGATTCAGATTGAATCTTTTGATGGGTTTGCTAGATTTTATTTTCTTTGGTACCGATTGGGTTTAACATTATCTCGATGCGATTGTTCGTGTTGAGCAGTGGGACGCCTCTTTCAGAGTAGGAAGGAATTGGTGAAAAAAGTTTCCTGTTTTGGAAAGGGTTTGATTTGTCTTCATGTTAAGAGCAGCGTGACTTCTTCTTTCAGAATCCAGAGTAAGCAATCGACGAAAGTTTCCTGTTTTGGAAGGTACCCATTTGTCTTCTTCGTTGGAAAGTCTTTCACTTTCGTGGTTTTTATAGTTTAGTTGAATTTCGTAAGAGTTAGGTCTTAGCTGCTGGCGATTGGTTTCAGAACAAAACGAGACAGAGAAAAGTTTTGTCTTTGGCATCTATGTTTGGGGGTGTCTTGTCTATGCCTGTGAATAGTCCTCACTTGCGCAAATCTGGAAGTAGACACATCGTCACTAATCTTGGTTAGCTTTTTCTCTTTTCTTTTTTTTGTACCAAAAAAATCAGTTTCTGCTTAGTGATTTTGATTACATTTTTAATGGATGGTTTAGGAGATAATGACTTGAAGACCGCAAGTATGCTTCTGAGTACATATGCTAAATTGCAAACTCCTATATTCCTTCGAAGTCTCAAGGTTTTGTTCATTTATTCAAACTTATTAGATTTTTTAGCATGTCTAATGATGCACTCATAGGTTCTCGCTGATTGTATCATATCATCAAATTTCTCGTTTTAATCTTGATTCTCCAGGTTGCTCTGTATATTGGTGGTCTTTATGTTTGTGGAAAGGTTGGATTTTGAACTCTTATTCTTGCAAACAATGATCTTAGCTTTTGAGTTTAAGCCATCGTTTGAGTTTTCAGTCTTGGCAATATACAATAATGTTAAAAACTTGCAGATTGGATTTGAATCTGTAATGAAAATGGGAGTAGACACAAGAGAACTGTTCTTCTATGAGACATTTCTGTATTATAACCCTCTCCTTCTCATTGTAAGTTACTTTTCCTCTCAAATTAGTTAGTCAAATCCTTCAAGTGTGTTTCCTGATGTGTGCTATTTTGTTCAGACACTCATGGTCTGGCTCTGGGGTGTTAATTTGTGGGTTTTTTCTCGGTCTGGAGTTGATTATGCAGCTATCTTTTATCTAGGACCAGATCATCTTAGTCACAAAGAGATATGGAAGGTAGATAACTCTTAGTTAGATCATTTGTATATATTTTCCGTTCGATTACATCTATGTAACCGGTGTCACAGTGTGCCAGGTGGATGACAACAATTATATTGACTAGCATGACTGCCTATCTATATCTATACTCGCACGGAGATGTAAAATTGGCTGCATCTCAACCAGTGTAATAGATGCATCTTCTCTTAAAGTTGTTTCAAAGAGATTTTGATTCAATTTTTCATAGAGTGACCTTTTCGGATGTTTCCAGGTGGCTTTGTATTTCTCAGCTGTGATTATTCTGATCATCCCTTTCGATATCTTCTACATGCCGTCTCGCTACTATTTGCTTTGGACTTTTTGGCGAATACTCTTCCCGGTGCAGGTAAAGGAATACAATTTTTTTTTTCGGTTGAAGATGCACTTACATCATCTAACTATCCTTTGGTACAAACAGGCAGTGACTTTTTCGGACTTCTTCCTAGCTGATATCCTGACTTCAATGTCAAAGGTAACACAATTTTTTACCTTTCCTCTATATATGTGGAATGCAATTGTTGAACAACAACAAATATATTTTGCAGGTTTTATCAGATTTAGAACGTTCAGTATGTCGTATGGTCCATCGACAGGTCAGTAAGTTTTCTTCTTCTTTATTGCTGAGGTATCATTACACATGCTCAGTGAATCTGATGAATTCGTTGTAGGTGGCTACTGTTGCATGGTTTGAAGCCGATTCGGTTTGCGGGAGTCATTCTGCTGCAATTCCCTTGGTTCTTGTTCTACCTTATCTTTTCCGGCTGTTCCAATGCATTCGTCAGTATAAAGATAGCAAGGACATTGCAAACATCTATAATGGTAATAACCCAAATCCGAGACATTTCCTTTTGTAACAAAAACCGGTTCTTTTGTGTTTGGCTTTCGCAAGATTTCTAATATCTCTCCCCTGTCTTTTTTTTTTCAGCTGGGAAATATTTAACCGCGGTGCCTGTCATCTTTCTTTCAGCCCTCAAGTATTATATCGATCCAGATACATGGACGTACTCCATTCAGCCGGCATGGATCCTCGCTGGTCTAGCTAACACTTTCTTTTCCTTCTTTTGGGATATATTACGCGATTGGGATCTAAGGTATAGTGAATTTAATCTTATATACACTGTCAGAGTTAGATTTCTTACCTCTTTTTTGCTTGTAGTGTCTTCACTCGGATTTTCAAATTCAGCAGACCAAATCTTTTCTCCCATCTACTGTATGGACGCCGTTGGGTAATATATAGTTTTATTCTTTTCATTAAAGCTTCCAACCACATGGCCTGATCGATAAGTAACTAGCTAAATGCGTCTGAATTGGATATGCGGTTTTGCAGGTACATGTTTGGGTAATCGGAAGCAATCTGGTACTAAGGTGGACATGGACGTATAAGTTATCTGCTCATCTCCGTAACAACTACATCACGGTCTTCATCATCACTGCCTTGGAGATTTACAGGCGATTCCAGTGGGCGTTTTTCCGTATAGAGAATGTATGGTACAAAATCAACAATCCCAAGCATACTTCTCATCAATCTAATCCTCTTTCACTCCAAAACGATATCGACAGCGAACATGAGAAATTACTCGCTCACAGTCACAGCCCCGGTGTATAAAAATCTCAACGTTCTTGTTGTTTTGTGCTAAGTTCTGGAAAGTTTTGAATAACAACACATACAAAGTACTCTGTTACTTATACTGTAACTTGTAACTTCCATTACAGAGAGAGAGAGAGACTACACTGGCTCTATAATGTACAGGAAGATGTGTAATTGTGTAATTTCTCTTGGATTAATATTATCTTTACCTGTTCTTGTAAAAGATAAAACTTATAAAGCATTAAAGAAACTTGCTTTAGGTGCAACTAAACTGGTTTTGGACAAGTGTAGCAACATGAACGTTGTCTGGTTTCAAGTGGATTAGGTAAAACCAAAAAAGAAAAGAATAGCTTACTTGATCCAACATACTAACTCTCAACAGATACAAACGCAAGTTTATTATTTACCAACTCTTATCATAAAAGATTCTTCTCAATAATTTATCCTCTAACCATTATATATACACACATTTGACACCAAATGTGAAGCACAAAACATCATCATCTCTTTATCTATCTTTCAATCTCTTGTTGATTTTCCCCCAAAAAGAAAAAGAAGAGAAGAAGATTAGAATGGCATCTAGAGACATGCTGATCATAATCTCGGTAGTAACCACTACACTCCTGGGTTTAGCAGTAGCTACTGACCACACCATTGGTGGTCCTAGTGGTTGGACTGTAGGAGCTAGTCTTCGAACTTGGGCTGCAGGACAAACATTTGCTGTCGGAGACAATCTTGGTAAGTAATATCACATCTCTATCTTAAACTTTGATTCAACATAAAAAAAAAAAGACTAAAAACCAAAACTCTGTTTTTGCTTGAAACAGTTTTCTCCTACCCTGCTGCATTCCACGACGTCGTTGAAGTCACAAAACCCGAATTTGATAGCTGTCAAGCGGTTAAACCGCTTATAACGTTTGCTAATGGAAACTCCTTGGTTCCTCTTATTACTCCTGGAAAAAGGTAAATACTTTCACATGCAAATCAAAGACCAAATGATGATTTATATACTTGGCAATATATTTAGAAATATAAATTCTTGACCGGTTTTGTTTAGGTACTTCATTTGTGGAATGCCGGGACACTGTATCCAAGGGATGAAACTTGAAGTAAACGTTGTTCCAACTGCAACCACAGCACCAACCGCACCGCTTCCAAACACCGTCCCATCTCTAAACGCGCCTTCGCCTTCTTCTGTTCTACCTATTCAGCCTCTTTTACCTCTTAACCCTGTCCCCATTCTCTCTCCATCTCCTTCTACTCCACTTCCTTCCTCCTCTCTGCCTCTCATTCCACCACTTTCTCCGGCACTATCTCCGGCTACTCCAGCGGGGACTTCTCTGCCGTTGTTCCCAGGCTCACCAGGTAGCTCTAGCAGCACATCCACCAAAACCGTCGGGACGTTCCCTTCTAGTACTACCGATACAACGGCCGATCTTGCTGGTGCAGGTTCTCCTCCGGCTGACTCCTCTTCTGCCGCGAAAACACTTGTTTTGGGATTTGGATTCATGGTTGCTATGATTCTTCATTTGTTCTAAGTGTTTCTTTTAAGTGGAGAGAGATTTGTTTGCGGAGGGAATCTTGTTTGTGTTTACTTTCTTTTGTTGTATATGAGAAAATGTGTTGTTTTTTAGGGTACTCTCTTGTGTATTTATATTTGCCACCATGTTATCCGTTTATTAACAAATATTACATTGTTACAATTTATATAAATATCGTATAGAAAAATTTGCTTAAGTAAAGGTAGTATAAACAAAATATTTGTCGCTGAGTGGTTTGGCTCTATTGCAGAAGTTTGTTATGTTGGTCCAAACCAGAGAACGAATCCCCTCAGCGTGAATCAGCTTTGCCACTTTTAATGCCTTGAATGGCAAGAAAACTTAAATTTTATAAATTTTGGAACTACAGTAAAACCTCTATAAATTAATACTCTATAAATTAATAACCTCTCTAAATTAATAAATTCTTCCGGTTCCGAGTTGGGACCAGTGTAAAATATGACATAAATCGATAAATTAATAAGATAATAATTTTTTTAAAAATCCCATGTAAACATATGGTCTCATCTATATTATAAATTAATAATTATATAAACTTATCAATATATATATATATATATGTATATTTAACTTAATATATATATATATGATATAAATTTATATATCATATATGAATTACTATGATATATATTTAAAATATTATATGTAAAAAATTTAATGAAATATGACTCTATTATTCGAAAAAAGTTTGTGTTGTTTTTTAAACTTAATATTTGCTTCTCTACTTGCAATTGGTTTAAAAAAATATTGCTTATAAAGAAAAAAAATTATTTTTAGATAGAAATTTTTAAAGAAATTTTAAAATTAGTAAAATCTCTCTATAAATTAATAATTATTAATTTATTGATAAATTAATACCTCTCTAAATTAATAAAATTTCATGGTCTCAACATTATTAATTTATAGAGGTTTTACTGTAGTCGTCTAGGATTCACTCCTATTACCAACAAAAAGAAGAGAGTTAATTTATAGTTTTTACTTAAATTTTTGTCAATTTATAATATCTATTTTTGAATTTATATGTTGATAAGATATGAAATTTTACATTCTAAATTTTGAATTTTAAGTTTTTATTTTAGAAAATGTGATGATGTATGTATTGTTTTTTAATTGACGGATTAATTAAGTCTTTACTACCATTTTTTCCGGTTATTGGAAAAAATAAAATAATTAACCATAATTAATGACTATTCTCTACCTGGCCGGGGTGGTTTATTTCGGTTTAGTCAATGGTTTATCCCTATATAAGCACCACATCATCATTTAAAGTTGCAAAAAGAAACAGAAACAGAGATTGTGTTGATCGTTTTTGAATTCTCGTCAAGATTTAGATCAAGATTCACGTTTTAGTCTTTCTCTCGCTCATAGGTTAGTTTCTGCAGACTAACATGGATGATGATTATGATGAGATAGGCGAATTTCTGGAGATATTATATGGAGAACGTGAGGTAAAGTATCCTTCTTTTACATTCAGATTCATCGTATAACTAGATCCCACATTCTTTTAACGATTCACGATATTGGTTAGACACCATCGTTACTAGGAGATGCAGAAACGACACGTCCGTTGAACATCAATGCTCGTCCCGAGCCTTTACCATCTCAAGTTCAAGTATCACTCTTTCCTTTGGTTTTTGTTTCTGTCCTCAACAAGTTTCCATCGTTCTAATACTGTTGATGATCATTAGGACCAACCACCGCGACCACAACTGTCGTTATCGTCTAGATCACATGATATACAAGATCTTGATGATCAGTCTAGGCTATTTGGATACAACGAGCCTAATGTTTCTTTATGTGAAACAAGGAACAGGACTGCTCAGTTTCAACGTGGACACTCTCAATCTCAGGTACTATCTAATCTAATCAATACCCTTGGAAAACTGCTCAAAGTTTCTATCTTTTATAAGACAATAAGTTGGTAATATGTATCATCATTTGCTTTAGGAACTAAACACACCATTTGAAGCAGAGAGCGTAAATTCTTTATTTGCATCCACTGAAACGGACCAGAACTTATACACAGTGCCACCACATAATTTCGGATATGGTGAGCCCATTGGTTCTTTATGTGAAACTAGTAATAGGACTTATCAGCTTCAACGTGGACACTCTCAATCTCAGGTATCATCAAATATGATCTTACCCGTTTCATCTGCTCAAAAGTGTCCCTCCTTTTTATAAGAATTGTAATTGCAGTTTCAGAGAAGACACAATATTGCACTGAAATGATCTGACTTCATTCATCACGTTTCAATGCGTTTTATAGTTTTACAACAACAGAAGCAAATAACTGAAGCAAACTAGAAACAAGGACACAACTCCACTAACTCAACCACTAAGCTAGTTTGACGCAAAACAGAATTGACTGAAACAAACTAAAGAGAACAAGTCTCTTTTATTCCTAAACTTGCGGAAACAGAGACACAACAAACTCAACAATCCCTCCCCTGAACTGAACTCCCTCAAGACCTCAGTTCAACATGCTCATTCCAAAAGCTTCACGGATTCTCTGAAATGTTACCATCTTCAACGGCTTTGTCATGATATCCGCCAGCTGCTCCTCCGTGTTACAGTAAACAAGCTTAATGACTCCTTCTTTGACCAAGTCCCTTAGAAAATGATAACGAACCTTGATATGTTTGGATCTCCCATGTAAAACAGCATTCTTAGATAACTTGATGGTAGAAGTATTGTCACATAATAACACCATTTCTCCTCCTTGATCGTATCCAATCTCCTTTAGAACTCTTCCCATCCAAACAGCTTGACAAGCGCAAGTTGCTGCTGCAACGTACTCTGCCTCAGTGGTCGACAACGTCACAATGGGTTGCTTTCGTGATGACCAAGCAACAGCTCCTCCACCCAACAAGAACACATAACCTGAAGTGCTCTTGCTATCATCAATGTCTCCCGCATAATCGCTATCCGTGTAACCGATAAGCCCTGTTCTTCCCTCTTTCTTGTACCAAATCCCATACTCCATAGTACCTTTCAAATATCGCATGATCCTTTTTACAGCAGCGAAGTGCAACTGTGTCGGATTTGCCATAAACCGACTGATGAGACTCACCACAAACATAAGATCAGGACGTGTTGCTGTTAAGTACATTAAGCTTCCCACCATCTGCTTGTACAGAGTTGCATCAACCTTCACGCCTGCCTCATCACGTCCAATTTTCTGGCCAGGAACTATTGGATTGCAGACAGAATTGAAATTCTGCATTCCAAATCTCTCGATGACCTCCGCTTTTCTGCGCTTGATGAACAAGGTTTGTTCACTGATGCTGTTCTCGAAGCCTTCTCTGATAAAGTATGCTTCAATGCGATGGAACCAGGCCCGTGGCGCCTGTTTTAGTCCATACAGAGCTTTGTGCAATTTGTAAACCATGTGCTCCTTCCCGATTGCCTCATATCCTTGAGGTTGTGTCACAAAAACGTCCTCCTTTAACTCACCATGTAAGAACGCCGATTTTACATCCAGCTGATGAATTCCCCAACCTCGTTGAGCTGCCATTGCGATAATCATTCTTACAGTATCCATTCGAGCCACAGGTGCAAAAACTTCCGTATAGTCGATCCCATATTCTTGAGCATAGCCTTTCACGACAAGTCTGGCTTTGAATTTGTCGACTTCTCCAAGCTCGTTGAATTTGGTTTTGTAGATCCATTTCACCCCGATTGCCTTTGCTCCATCTGGAAGCGTCACCAGTGACCAAGTTTGATTCTTCTCAATCGAACTTATTTCTGCATCCATCGCCTCTTTCCACCTCAAGTGTTTTGTAGCTTCTTGGAAAGTTGTTGGATCTGAGATGACCATGAAAGCCATCGTGAACACTGGATTTTCAGATCCAATTCTCGCCATGTTTGCCTCAGCTTCAGCATCAGATGATTCTTCTCCAGAGGTGTAATCAGCATGCCACGCAGGTGGCTTTCTTAATCTGCCAACTGTTGAGGTTGTAGCTTCTGTGTTAACTTGAGTGGGGCGAGGGTGAGTCCTCACTCTGTTCTCCATTTTCTTCTGATTCTTCTGCTTCTACTTCCTCTTCTTCGTTTTCATTTTCAACACATTCGTACTCATCCTCCCACTCAAGCTCCATGCTTTGTTCACTCAAGTAACTATCGTCCCACTTCCATTTCTTTTCCTCTTCAAATATCACGTCTCTGCTAACATGAGCCTTCTTCTTTATGGGATCAAACATCTTGAAAGCCTTTGATTCGCTACTGTATCCAATCATGACACACTTTACACTCTTGTCATCAAGTTTGGTTCGTTTGACATCGGGAATATGAACATATCCGATGCTGCCAAAGACTCTAAAATGCTCAACCGATGGCTTGCAACCACTCCACGCTTCCTCCGGTGTCATGTCTTTCACGATCGTTGTAGGAGATCGATTAAGAACATGATTCGCCCACTGTACTGCATCTGGCCAAAAGCTCTTTGGCACTTCCTTCTCCGATAACACTGCCCTCACCATGTTCATAATCGTTCTGTTTTTGCGCTCAGCGACTCCGTTTTGTTGCGGAGTGTATGCAGTGGTGAGTTGTCGCTTGATCCCGTGTTCTTTGCAAAATTCCTTGAACTCATTAGAGTTGTACTCTCCTCCTCTGTCAGTTCGTAGGCACTTAATAAAGCTCCCTGATTGCTTCTCCACAAACGCCTTGAACTCTTTGAAAATATGGAAAGCTTCTGATTTCTCTACCACAAAATAAATCCACGTTTTTCTTGAGAAATCATCGATGAAGCTTATTAAGTACCTCTTTTGGCTATTAGATGTTGGAGTAATTGGACCGCACAGATCAGAGTGGATGAGTTCCAGTTTTTCGGTTGATCTCCATTTGCTCTGTTTCGGGAAAGGGACTCGATGATGTTTCCCTTTCACACATGCTTCACACGTGATCTTCACTCGTCCAATGTCTGGTAATCCGGTGACCATCTCCTTGTTACGCAGGGTGAGAAGACCTTTGTAGCTGAGATGACCATATCGATGATGCCATAGTTCTTCTTTGTTTGCAACATCAACTTGTAGGCATCTTTCCTCCCTTGCCTTATCACATGTCTCACCTAGCAGAACGAACATCCGATTTGCGCTCATAACAGACTCTGCTATCTTTCCTCTTGAGGGATGATAGATGCTACAAGTTCTTCGTGCTCCTCCTTTGAACAATACGTCCAGCTCCTTCTCTTGAAGTTGCCCAACACTCAGCAGATTGTTCTTCAATTCAGGGACATAATAAACATCATTAACCACATAGCTTACCCCATTGAGTGTTATCTTCACCACTCCTTTTCCATTGACCATTAACTTGTGATTATTCCCAAGTTTGACATCGTGTGTGAATGTCGTGTCCAAACTTGAGAACATGCTTCTCTCACCACACATGTGGTTTGAACATCCAGAATCTATGAACCAAACATCTCCTCTTCTAGTCCCTTGAAGTTCAACATAAGCCATAAGAAGAACTTCTTCCTTCTCACTGATCTCTGCAAAGTGTGCACCATTGTTCCCGCTTGGACATTCATAAGAAAAATGTCCCAGTTTGTGGCAGTTGTAACACTCAATCGTTGCCTTGTTGAAAGAGCGTCCTCTGCCTCTCCCTCTACCTCTATAGGATCCTCTTCCTCTTCCTCCGACATTAAGAGCTTGAGCTTCTTCTTCATAGTTGCTCTTCTTGAATTTCTTCTCGTGAACAGACAGAGAGCTCTGCAGCTCATCGATCGTCATTCTCCCTGTGTCCTTGGACTCCTCAATAGACACGACAACATATGTGAATCTCTCGGTCAGAGTTCGAAGTATCTTCTCAACGATCTTCGAATCTGGCATGTCTTCCCCGTTACTTCTCATCTTGTTGGAAACAATCATCACCCTTTTGAAGTAATCATCAATGTTTTCATCATTCTTCATGACGAGAACCTCAAAGTCTCTCCTTAAAGTTTGGAGAAGAGATCGCTTCACTCTCTCGTTCCCTCCAAATTTTCTCTTCATGGATTCCCAGATGATCTTGGATGTTTTACGATCCAAGATCTGCTCAAACACGACCCGATCGATTGCTTGGAACAGGTAGTACTTGACTTGATGATCCTTCTTCTTCAACTCCTCAAGACTCTTCTGCTGCGCTGCAGTAGTCTCGATTCCCGCTGCTGGCTCGGGAACGCCATCTTCTACTAGACTCCACAGCCCCTTTGCTCGTAAGAGGTTCTCCATTAACTCGCTCCAATGATCGTAATGACCATCGAAATGAGGAATCGTAAGTGTTTTGTCTTCACTCATCTTTCTTTCGCTGTTCTCTCTTTTCTCACTTTGATCACTTTAAAAAATTGTGTTTTGCTCTGATACCAATTGTAATTGCAGTTTCAGAGAAGACACAATATTGCACTGAAATGATCTGACTTCATTCATCACGTTTCAATGCGTTTTATAGTTTTACAACAACAGAAGCAAATAACTGAAGCAAACTAGAAACAAGGACACAACTCCACTAACTCAACCACTAAGCTAGTTTGACGCAAAACAGAATTGACTGAAACAAACTAAAGAGAACAAGTCTCTTTTATTCCTAAACTTG
>NW_003302552.1:15292165-15294180 GCF_000004255.2 Arabidopsis lyrata subsp. lyrata
CAGTACAATACATTTTTTGGATGCTTGTTAAGTCTGGAAAAAGCAAAACTCAAGCCCAAGATTACTTAAAGGTGCTTTGTTATGTCTTTCTCGAATAGCCAATGCTCGCTCTTAGTTCATTGACTAAATGGCTTGTCACTTACATTTGGCTCTGTTTCAGGGTACCCAAACACGAGAAAAAAATGAGTTACTTAGCCAGCAATTTGGAATTGAGTACAATTCATTACCTGTAATCTTCCGCCTGGGGTCTTCCGTTTTCCGCCTAAAGGTGCTACTTATATCATCAATAATCAGTATAACTTAATTTCAAATTTACTTTCATAGCAGTTTCTTATTATAGTGAAGAAAAGAAGGGTCCTTCTCTCTTTTGTCAGTTTTGAGAGAAACCTTTTGAGGTATTCTTGTGAATTAAACAAGTGGTGTGAATTAATTTTTACATTTAGACGCAGGAAGGTGTTGCAGAGGAGAATGGAGAAGTTTCAGGAAAGCAAGTGGAAGCAGAAGTGGTTGTAGACTACTCTAACATTATCGACCAATGTTTCTGGCAACAACATCCTCACATTCTTAGCTGCTCCTAACACAAAGGTATTCATTGCTACCAAAAAATCCAAAACGATAACCGAATGAGCTCTTATTTTGATAAACCAGAACTGAATTAATGAATTACAAAAAAATTGAACCGGATGGTTTATTTTTCTACTTTCACTATTTTTTTTCCATTATTTAAAATTTTAACTTATTTTAATTTGGCAGCTAATTTTCCTTTTGACTGGTAAGGAGGAGAAATATTTAGTGCTTTTCTTTTTTTTTGGTAAAGTAAGATTCGTCAAAATAGATTGACTAAAATGATAAAAGGGGTAAATAAAATCTCTTCAAAAAATTTTGACTGATATCCGTCCAATTAAGGTAAGTTCGTGAATTTGCATACCAAATATTTGGATATGATGATACTGCTTCTTCTTGTGTAGACTTTGACCCATAAACCTCAAAATATTCTTTGAATTCTGGCACCTTAATAAAAACTTTGACCCAAAATGAGAGATTGGGTTCTTGCCTAGTGAATGATTAAAATCTCATTCCAAGTACAACAATATTTTAATTAATTATCCTCTTTTTTTTTAGTTAATTTGTATTTATAACACCTAGGTAGATTTTCTCTATTCATTTAAAGAAAGTTGGTAAATTACAGCCATAATTAGTAGCAGAATCAAAGAGATTTTAATTATTAAGAAACTTTTGAAATATACAATTAATATTTGATTTCTTTCGTTCCTTTTTCACCATTTTAAATTAATTAAATAAAAATAAGCGTTACCTCCGTCGACGATCAGACGATTCTGCCATAGTGCCATTGTTATACCTTTGGCTTAGCTCGTAACGTTTCTCTCTCTCTCTGTCTCTCCCTCCCGTTCCACACTACATTCGCCGTCCGTCAGAATCTTCGAATTTACCAATTCCGCCACTCACTCCTCCTCGATCACTGTCGTGAAATGGAGCTGAAGCCGGAGGTTCAATCTGGAGAGGAATTTGTCCACATCGATGACCCAAAACCTTGCAGAGATTTTTTGTTAAGCGAAAACATAGTGAATGTGGAGGAGGAGCTTCTCAGGGAGGAAGAAGATAGCAACGCTAGTTCAGTGATTACTGGTGACGATTCGATCGGTGAAAGTGGTGATGATGATATCTGTTCGATCGGTGAAAGTGGTGATGATGATATCTGTGGTGTAGCGGATTATGTTGAGTGTGCGTTTGAGACGAAGACGGAGAAGTTGGAGCTGCCTGAGGAATTTGCGAAAAGCGTTATGGTTCTAACGTGTGAGTCCACAGTTGAAGGTGGATCTTGTGATGTTTACTTGGTTGGCACTGCTCATGTAATCCACAGGTATCCTCGTTTTTCCATAATCAGGAATTTTGAAAATTGGTGACTGGATTCATTTATTTGTTGAAATGTTGGATAGTGATGCAAGGATTTTGAAAATGAAGAAATTCATCAACAGATAAGGTAGCCATTGTGC
>NW_003302552.1:15294280-15295034 GCF_000004255.2 Arabidopsis lyrata subsp. lyrata
ATATAGCAAAAGTTTCTGAAGAGATCAATGTCGTTTGAAAGTAAGGAACAATATATATGTGCCTTTAGGGATAAACAATGTTAGTAATACGCACTAATTTCAACTTTTCAAGGATACCAACACGACTTTATGTTTATCACATCTAAAGACAGCGACACCACTATCTTCAGTAATTGTGGCGTGAAGCCTAAACACATTCTCTTCTGTCCTCGAGTTGTAGTAATTAATAATCTCCCTGGTTAACCGTTACCCTTTTGACAAGGCAATCTAAAAATCTACACATATATTATACCGTACACTTTATGATCTCGACAACATTGACGAACTAGTTAATAAAAAGAGTAATTGTAGCTACAAATATTTTTATTTTACAAAATTAGGGTCTACAATGTTTACTAATTTTTATATTGGTTTTTGGTCTTGATTGGTATGACACAAAAATTTCAAAATAACTGAATAATTTTTAGCAGAAAAAACTGAACTATAATAAGTTTTTGTAGAATAATTACAAATGCTGAAAAGTTCTACTTATATTCTTAGCACACTCATTTTTTAAAAAACGTGATTATTTGATAAGTATTATGAATGATAAAAAATAGCGGAATCAAGTTTTTAAAACGTAAAAATATAAGAGAAATTGTTAAAAATGCCCCTTTTTCAATACCCCTTTTCAAAAATGCCCCCTTTTAGAGTCCATTTTTAAGTTTGCCCTCTTTTAATTTTTAATGACCATTTTACCCTTATTGAAACAAAA
>NW_003302552.1:15295432-15370648 GCF_000004255.2 Arabidopsis lyrata subsp. lyrata
CGGTTTATGTCAATTGAGTTACAGAAAATGGCAATGCAGCAGGAACATTGTGAAATTAAGGAAGATAGGCTTTAGATACTTGAGATTTGTTTCACGGTTTCAGCTTCGGTTGCAGAATCCATAGGATCAGACCTCTGTCTTCATTTTTCATCTGTAACAGCCTCCTTGTTTGAAATTCTTTCCCTAGACTTTAGTATAGGATGGAAACATGTCAATCCACTTTTTTCCCCTTGATTGGACTATAATATATTAAGCATTCATAAACTTGTTTTTTCATATTTTCATTTGCTTTGTAGGAATCATGTCGAGAAGTTGAAACTGTAATCAGATCCTTGAAACCGCAGGTTCTTCTCCTAACAGTTCATTGAGGACTAAAGTGTTATATCCTCATGTGTTATTTTACTCAATACTTGGTGATGCTTGCAGGCTGTCTTTGTGGAGTTGTGTACAAGTCGATTGTCTATTCTCACACCTCAGACTCTGAAGGTTTCCTCTACATAATTCTTATAACATGTCCAATTCAGTTTATTTCTTAGCAGTTTATGGTCGTCTACACTGTAGACTCTACAGACATAACTTATAATGAATCTATCTCTTCTATCCATTTTTTTGTTTATTCTTGAAAGATGCCATGTTTTGTTTTTTTCCAGGAACCAACTTGGATGGAAATGATAGACATGTGGAAGAAGAACCACAACCTATTTGAAATACTTTACGGATATATTCTTGCAAAGGCATGCTTCCGTGGTTCAGATCTACTTTGATTGTAGCTTAAATTTCCAGACTAATAATTTACATCATTTTCTTATGTGTAGGCCGCCAAGAAGCTTGAAGTTTTTCCTGGTGCTGAATTTCGTGTGGCATTTGAAGAGGCAAACAAATATGGTGGCGCAGTGTTTCCTGGCGATCGTCCAGTACAGGTGACTTTGGCGTTCAGAGCTCAAACCTTTCTTATAGGAATGTTATGAATTGCATCTCTGTTTTTAAATTGTGTTCTAGTGAGTATTCAGTTTCTTTCATATTTGTCGAAGCAGATCACGCTACAGAGAACATGGGGTAAAATGCCTCTATGGCACAAAATAAAACTAGTGTACAGCATAGTGTCTCAAGCTGTCTTTCTGCCGAAGCCTAAGGAACTTGAGAAGATGGTAAAAATCTGTTCTTCCTTTTTTTTTCCCCATTTTTGTGATTCAGTCATAGTAAATATTGAGTGATGATAAAATTGGATGGCTTTAGCTGAAAGACATGAGCGATGCTGATATGCTGACATTGGTGATTCAAGAAATGAGCAAGGAATTTCCGTCTCTCATGGAGACACTTGTGCATGAGCGAGATAAGTTAGTACTATCCTCTCTAATATAGAGTTTATAAGATTAATCGACCACTTCCTCTTTGTTTAGAAAAGTGAACTTGTATTATCAGTAATAGTTGTATCAAATTTAGCTTTCAAGCTCTTTTTCCTTTAAGCTCTTAATTAGCTAATCTTAAAACATAGAAAACTCAAAAGTTTGGTCCAGATTTTTGTCTGATCTATTTGCATTATATCTCAGGTACATGGCATATTATTTGTTGAGACTTGCAAGTGAGCATAGTTCAGTCGTGGCAGTTGTCGGTAGAGGGCATCTTCAAGGGATCAAGAAGAATTGGAACCAACCTATAAACGTTAGTAACCTCATTATACACATTTGGTTAAAAACAACACAATAAACAGAACTAATTTTGTCACCATTATTGTGGTAATGGTATTGCAGATAAAGGAACTATTGGAGTTACCGACAAATGAATCGATTTTTACTGTAAAGAATATTCTGAAATATCTGGTGGTTGCAGTCGCCGGGACAGCCATAGTTTCCGGCATGTATCTTGCTAAGTAAATTAATCTCAAGGTGGAGTGAGTTTCTCATGAGGAGAATAAAACGTAGGCGATATAACAGATGATGACATAAACTTCAATAACCGTTATAAACTTATGCTGTCATGATCTTATTTATTTTTGGTTTTAGGATGAATAATTTCGTAAGAACTATACAAATCAATTCTTTTCCCTTCCATGTGTCAATTCAACTACTAATTCCATTTTTTTTAAGCTTTGAATCATTTTTATTCCATGTATCCAACCTTAAGTTTTTGACTTTACAGCTATATCAATTATTTTATTTTCATTTTCCATTATTTTTTCGCTATAAATGCTAAACTACACAATCGAATATCATGCCAAATTCAGTTACAATCACGATGAGAACCATAGTTCTATAAGTTATAACAGACACACACATGAACAAGACCCAACTAAACATCAGAATATTATCATGAATAACTTATGCATTTCAACAACTGGCATTCTCCACTGTATATATATGTGTTTATTATATAGTATACATTACGCATTGTGGAACCATTGTCCCTTTTCTCCATAACATAAGCATATCAGACACATTTTTTACTCTCTGAAAATATGATAGTGACAATTGTTTCATATACACAAGAATTCACCATGGAAATCAGTGAACAAGAATCTGTGTTGGAGGTCAAGAAACGTTTAGGACAGTTTCTTCAGATCCCAGCATCTTCTTTAACTCTCTTTGTCTCTTGTTGGGAACTCATCGACGGTCTTGACATCGAAGATTACCCAATCATCTCTCACGGCACCAGAATCGACCTCACCGTAACTCCCTTTTTCACCGCACCGTCTTTTATCAACCCGGCCGTTAGAAAAATCCACGTCACCGTCAAGTTCCCGTCAAAACAGTTCACCGTTGAAGTAGACAGAACCGAAACGGTAATAGCATTACCTCTCATTTACAGTTTTTGAGTTTTCTTGATTAAAAAGGTACTAATGTTTTGCAGGTAAGTAGCTTGAAGGACAAGATTCACATTGTGGAGAACACACCGATAAAGCGAATGCAGTTATACTATTCCGGGATTGAGCTAGCTGATGATTATCGAAACCTAAACGAATATGGAATCAGTGAATTCTCAGAGATTGTGGTGTTTCTCAAGTCGATCAACCGAGCCAAAGACGTTGCTCCGGTGAGGAAACTCTGTTTCTTGGTGCAGACGTCATCGAGTTTATTCAACGGTGCGAGGATTCCTGTGGAGATAAGACGTCGCTCGCTGGAGGCTACGATTCAGCTTGCTGCACTGCCGTCTTAGAAAAACGGGCCCCATACCTTTTTTTTTTTTTTTTTTTTCTTTTTTTTCTCTTTTTTTTTTTCTACCAGGAGGCAAGTATTCCCATTCCCGCCTTCTTTTCAGCCCGTCGGCATGAGCTTAAACAAAAATATGTAGTGTAGTAGTTGATGTTAGTAATTTTTGTTAGTGTTTTCGATATTTTATTGCTAAAAAATTAAGTGTTGACATTTCAGAATTCGATGTTTTATTTTAAAATCGTTATATATCATAAAATTTACCCGTGTCATACCTAGTTATAATTAACTGATATTACGACTAGCGGAGTGAGTGGTCCCTACAACTTACATTTGATTTGTTCAATTAAACATTTACTAATCTAATCTCTTGTTGAATGAGCATTTTTGAAATTCCTCCCATATAGATAAGAGTCTCGTTAATGATTATAGTAATATTTTCAATTAGTTAACAAATAAATGATAGTGCGACTAGCAGAGTAGGTGAACCCTACACTTTTAAGATGTTACCATCGATTTTTTGGAACGAGCAAATCGTCGAATATTTAAAACTCGATTAAATTTTTTATTAACGTTAATGTATGGTAATGTACTATCTTGAATATAAATCTCTTTTTCATTAACAATGTAGATAATCATGTTTTTAATTTATTAACAAAAATGAGTTTTAAATAGTGCGACTAGCGAGTAGGTGGACTCTACAACTTCAAGATGTTACCATCGATGTTTTAGGTATACAAGAAAGTCGCCGGATATTTAAACTCTATTAAGAGCTTTACTAATGTAATGTTTGGTAATGTATTATCTTCATCTTTTGACCAGTCGAATTTTCCGGTTAACTGGATTCTCTAGCCTGAAATGGCCAACTAGATTTGAGAACCAACCACTGTCCCATAGAGAAACTTTTGATCTGTTTTTTCTACAGAGAAGACGGAGAATAAACAAAAGAAACTAAACAGAACAAAATCAATTTTTTATTATGCTGGTAAGACACCTAAAACAATGTTTAGTTGTTTACTTGTATACCAAGAAACAATATAACAAGATAATCACAAATGCAAAACAATAAAAATGGAATTGTTAAAACAAATCTCATATCAAATCAAGAAACCCTAGATTTCCTCTTTATTATCTCCTTCTTCACCCTCTCTTGGTTCCTCTTTGACATCATCATCACCATTATCCTTTGCTTCACCATCCTTCTCATTCTGCTTCGCTTCTTCATCTTCTTCAACTTTCTCATCGCTATCTTCTTCTTCATCCTTCATCGCTTGATCCTTCTCTTCCCCGTCTATTTTTGGCTTTTCGTCTTCTTCTTCGTTTCCTCTTGGACTCTCTGCTTCCGACGAAACCTCCTCCATAGGATCATCATCATCTTCTTCTCCTCCTTTAGATTCCTCTTCCTCAGAAACCAAATCAGGATGCTTAAAGAACAAATACATATGAGAATCTTCTCCCACTCCTAAATCTCTCAGCATCATGTCATCTTCATCCTCCATCACCATCCTTCTCGTCTCTTCATCTCCGATGACAAGTATCAAACGAGTCACCGGTAATTTCACCTCCGCCGCGATCTTCTCCTTCAGTTCTTTGACCGTCGTATCTTCACTCACGTCCGCATCAATAAACGTCCCCGTTATTATCTCCACACTCACTTTCATTGTTTAATATCTCTCTCCACCAAATCTTATGATTTTGATTGTTGAGACAAATATTCATATCTTTTATTGTTTCTATTGTTTCTTTTATTTTATTTAGTTTTTCGTTTTTGGTTATTTTGTTTGTTTTGGCAATGGTTTTTTGGTTTTAAGATCTTGCTATGTATAAAAACATGAACTAACCAAACACAAAGCATGCCCTTTTCATTTCAATTCAATATCAAATATCAGATATCGTGTTTGATTTTATGGAAATTATTATCTTGTTTTATCTCAATTTTGTTGCGGATATCTTGCAACAAGATTGTTTTACATGTTTTTTTTTTAATACATGTGAGTTTGACTAAGTAGGATTCATCCACAAAATCCCCTCCTCAAGTTTAGGGAACTAATTAACACAAACAAGACAAAATTAAGGAACTATATATATGATGATTAAATCATACCGATTTTTTCGATGCATTTCCGACTAATTTGTGGTCGTCGGAAATGACCATATCTTTCCGACGAATTTTCAATCTGAAGATTCTTTGGAATGTGGTCGGAAACTCGTCGGAAAATTTTCGACTACGTTTTTTCTTCGGGAATGGTCATCAGAATATGCTATGTTTTCTTGTAGTTATATAAAGTTCTTCTACTTCTAATTACTGTATATCTAAAGATTTTACTAAAAAGAAACATAATTAGGGTAATCACTCTGGTTTTTGTATGTAATCCACGTAACAAATTTATCCAAACAAACAGAAAAATATACTTATAAAATTTTGTCTAACAACCATTGATCGTTTCTACTATATTTGTAAATGATACTCCAGCACACTGTTGCGCCTTCCACATTAACAAAGTCGCGATGAGTTTATGACGTGGGCTTATTATTAATGGACTCTTCTCCATATTTATTAGAGGCTTTTATTCACCTTTGATGCCAGGGGGCTTATTAAGACCTACGCTCATGATGTTTTTTTTTTTTTTTAATATCATGAGATTCTGGGTCGAAGCCCGTAATTCTCAGGCCCGAAACTACAACATGTAATATTAGTTTTGTCCCAAGCGTCACTCGAACCGGCGATCTTTAAGCTTCGTCTTGGGTCTTTACTCTTTACCCTCATGATGTTAATTAAGAGATAATCATTTTTTGCCATTAATTAAATTTCAATATCTATTATTGGTTACCCCGGTTGTTTTAACTTAAGCCATCAAATATTCAATATGTAACAAGGAAGCTGTGTATATATTACAATATTACACTCGTTACTCGAACATACTTAATTAAATGTACATAGTGGATATGATATACCTCTATCTAGTGGGTTTACCTATCTAGTGGGTTTAAGGTTCGATCACTAATATGTATGCCGTTGAATTAATTCATTGTTAACAAAGTGTAATAATTTATATAATGCTCGGTCTTAAACATGATGACTTGAACATATTCTCTAATCAAAGTTTTACAGTAATTCTAGTGCAGCTTGGATATATATAATTTGTATTTTTTTAGACAATATTTTCTAACAAAAAATAAAATTAGAATGATAAGAGTGATGCTTTCTAAATGAAAATGAGAGTGCAAATTTAGATTAGAGGCCATATAATTTTATGTTGTAGCTAGTGAGTGTGAGTTTTGGATGAGACCTATTCAAAATCCTCAAAACTAATTAATTGGTTAAACTATAGGGGCTTTTGCAAAAATGCCACTTTTTCAATACCACTTTTTAAAAATACCCTTTTTTAAAACCTTATAAAAAATGCTCTTAAAAATATAAGATTTACCTAAATATGTATGTAATATTATTAAAACATACACAAACTACATTTCTATGTATCTAAAATCTTATAAATACTTTATAAATACCTTATAAATGCATTTTAAATACCTTTAAAAACTTTTAAAATATCTTGTAAAACCTTTGAAAAACCTTAAAAAACCTTTAAAATAACTTGTAAAACCTTTAAAAACATCTTATAAAACCTTATAAATACTTGGATCGAGTCTTCAAGTAGTAGTTACAATCCATAAGTACCTTATAAACCTAATAAAACTTTATAAAAATTTCAGATTTAAAAAAGGGCATTTTTGAAAATGGACATCCAAATGAGACATTTTTTTAAAAGGGGCACACCAAAAAGAATATTTTTAACAATTTCTCTAAACTATATATTGTAACATAGGAACAGTTGAAATTGTAAATATATCCAAAATTTCTACAAATCATAGTTAGCCATTTTGAACAGTTGAAAAAGTAACGGCAAAATCTGCTACATGTTTTGTCTGTTTGCCTACGTCAGGTTTGCCTACGTCATATTTATTTTAAATAAACAATTATATAAGGGAAAAAATATAATTAATAAAAGCTACTTTTGGATTTATATGTTAAAAAGGGTAAGGACGTTAACAATTGAAAGGTGTAAATCTAGAAATTTGGAATTGCAATGAGTACATGAAACCGTAAAAACATATAAACGTCAAAAAGAACCAAAAAAACGTCTACATATGAAACGTGTACAGGCAAGCATGCTTATTCCGTGAAGGTGCATGATAAAACTACAAACGACAGACTATAGTGTAATAGAGGGAAATTAGTGTAAAGAAACAAAACCAAAATTTGACTGTAACCAAAATGGTTAAATGTTAGGGCCACAAACTGTTTAGCAGTCAAAATAGGTAACTTGCTTTCCGTTACCATTGGACCCATTTCATTTCTTAACCTGGTTTGCAGAATTCACTATTTCACGAGTTGGGTTTAGTGACACATTCGATAAAAACAAAAAAAAGAGATTTTTTATATTCAACCAGCTGCTCACACTTTTCACAATAGTCTATATAAATTTAGGATTTAAATTTGATTTTTACTTAAATAATAAACTTATATTGTATCTGAAGTATGAGAAATATCGTGAACTAGAAGTTTTGAATGATATGATATTATGTTAAATTTTAGATTACCAGATAATAGAACCAATTATGTTAAATTATTTTTAAAAGTATGAATAATTTGAATGATATGATATTTCAAATATAAACTAAATTTCATTTTTGATTATAAATTTAAATATTTGTTTTAAGTTTGACTATTATGATTAATTTTTTGGTCAAACTTATTTAAGATGGTAAAATAGTAAAAATAATTGTATGACCGACGACTAAGAAATTGTACCTTGGTTCTTATGTTTTATCTAGTGTCACTCGTTACGTCACTATCCATATTTAAACATGTATATTACACATTATTGATAGAAAAATAATTGACCAATGACTAACTATGTTCAAGGATATTGGATAATGCAATGACTAGCTATTAAAGTTACTTAAATAAATTTTACCAATTATTATAAATTGAGATTTGAATATATTTAATAAATATTAACGATCGATCGAGTCAATAATAATACTATGGATTTTTTGTTTATTTTACTGTTCCGCCGACTTTATGTTCTTTTTTGTCCGCCGGCTTTTTTTTTTTGTTATGCACGATCGATCTATTCAATAATGCTATCATAGATATTTTATTTTCTTTCTTATTTTGTTCACCTTTGTATCTTTATAAACAATCGATAGGGTCAATAAAAGCGCTTTGTAGTTTCTGTAATTCATTCGGTACATCTCATATCTATAAATATTGTTATTGAATCGATCGATTATATTATGAATCTTCTAACATTCAAATATTAATTTATTGTCATCATTATCAAAACAACTAATCATACTTGAATTTTTTTCTATGATAATAAGTTGCAAAGTTTTTATTTTATTTTAGTCTTTCCTAAACTATTCATGGTCCATTTCACTATGAATTCAAATCTTAAAATTTAAATAATTTTACATTATTTCTCCTAGGCTCATACCATATAAGCATAATTTTTTTATAGAAATCTTTGTTTCTCTAATTAGAATTTCAAAAATGACTAAAGCTAAATATACCAAAAATGGTTAAAAATATTTCAATGGCATTAAGTCTAAATTTTATTATATTTCTCTTTTAATGGAGAAAACTTAATTTAGTTTTTTTATTTATTTATTTAGTTAAAATTATGTAATAATACCATAAGCGTATTTGGAAAACCAATTGAATTATGACACATAGATGAAGAGATAGAAGCATCTTCTCCACTTTTTTTTTTATTATTTATCATTTTAACGTGTAGCTTTCTCTCTCTCTCCTTCGAGCGTGTAGGGTTAAGTAAGTGTCTCCCTCTCTACCTATAAATATGTGTCTATAAACCCCTAAATTCACTCGCACTCTCAGCACTTTCACTTACCTCAAAACCGCTTCCTAAAACCATAAGCTGTTTCCCGACAAAACCTATTTCCTTTCGATACTATCCAAGAGTTACTCCCATATTTCATCGACAATGTAATATGCCTACCATTCATTATTTTTCACTGCTCATTAATTAATCTCAAATATATCATGGATCTCAACCCTTTTCATTTGATTAAATTTCGTTGCACAATTCCCTTTTTATATGGTAAACGTATCGAGTTATCAGTACCATCTTTGTTGTATCTATCATATACATCAAATGATGAACTGATTCTTGTATATCTTGCTATTGGGACCGAATTTTGTTTAACTTTTTTTGTTTTCGTTTGTAGAAAAAGAGTGAGCCAAAGATGGAGTGATAGATCAAGCTAGCAACGGAACAATAAACATAAAAAGATTTGATTTTTCTGATTTTATCACAGCCAAAACTTCAAAAGGTACTGTTGGATTATCTTCGTTATCCTTTGTATTTTATGTTTATGTTCTAAATTATGCATCCCCGATTATATAATTTATATCCAACAAAATACAAAGATGATAACAAAATAGTGGGAAAATTTATTACATCGCACACAATTATTATTTGCTGCTTGGTCGGTACATATACATATAGTACTCTGACTCATATATACCATGTTTTTTTTGTGTCTCTTTCTCTATCCAAAAATTGATAATTTTTCTGAAGGGAAAAAATAAATGTTGAGTGGTAGATCTTTTTTACAAAACCAATTTTAAATCTATCAATTAATTTTTTACAATATTGTTTTGATTAAAATCAAAATAAATTTAATTATATCTTCGATCTACTTATATATGGTCATTTTATTTGTTTTGGGCAAATGAATCCAACAATTCTCTTTTTGTATTCTTTTCCTCTCTATTCCCTCCTTGTTCTATATTTAGATCTCTACAAATTGTGAAACCCTCGAATAAAAAATCAATTAAAACAAACATCTAAAAACTTTTTTTTGCCTAGATCCCATACTCTGACTTTTAAACTAGTCTCGGAGAGTTCATAAAGTTAGGGCTTTTTTATTAATTCATGTCCTTTGCAAAATATTTTTGGGGTTAATTTAATAGTCTATATAAAATTCATTTTGTTTGCGTTTATTTGTTAATCGGTACTGGTGGGTCTTTTGATTCCAACTATCATCCTCAATTACTTTGTCTAGTTTTTTATTTTGTCTGTTTCTCTTTTATTTATAAGATCTTCTAGATAAAAGTTAAAAAAGTGGGTTGACTTCGAAAAGCAAACTTTTTGTTGTCTGGAATTTAGTGAAAGAGAGTGTACTGTTGTGTCTGACTGTGCAAAAATCCCAATCTTGGATAAAAAATCCTTTTTGATTCTTGTACTCAAGAACAAAGGAAAACAAAACCTTTTTCACAAACCCTAATTTCTAGATCTTATGAGTTCTTATCATTTTATATCTCTCTAATTTGTGAAGTAACTCATGATTGTTTTCAACTCTCAGATCTTTCAGAATCCCAAAGACAAAAACAAACAGCAAAAATGTCTCAGTCAAACATGGTACCAGTGGTTAACAACGGAGATGGTGATAACAACGAAAACAACAACGTTAGCAACAACAATGGTGGAGCTGACAACACTAATGCTGGAAATCATTCTGGAGATCAAGAACTCGAAAGTGGGAATACCTCAAGTGGCAATCATGGAGAAGGGTTGCGAAACAACCAAGCTCCTCCTCCTAAGAAAAAAAGATACAATCGTCACAGCCAAATTCAGATTCAGGAGTTGGAATCGTAAATTTTATTCATTTCTTTAAATAACTTAGCTTCTATCTAGCTAGATCAATAATTAAATTACTCTATAATATTCACATCTCTTTTTTTTTTTTGTTGTTGAATATATAGTTTCTTCAGAGAGTGTCCTCACCCAGATGACAATCAAAGGAACGCACTTAGCGTTCAATTGGGATTGGACCCTGTTCAGGTCAAGTTCTGGTTCCAGAACAAACGCACTCAAAGCAAGGTATGTATATATATGTAATAAATTTACACAATCTCATACATATTTAATGTATGTATATATAGGCATATGAGTAGGTTTTGATTCTTGGTATATACGTGTACAGAGTATGATGATTCCACATACATATGTTATATGTTGAACTGTAGTATAGGATTAATGTGATATGAATGAAATCAAGTTTTTTAGATTTTAGGTTTTTTTTTTTCTTTTTTCGTAAGAGAGTATTATAATAACGTTTTGAAACATGTGAAGTGAACGCAATTAATACAGCATTTGTTTATTTATTCTATTCTTTATTCACTTGAAAACCAAAAAGTTGATTCTCTTTGTTGCTTCCATATCCAAAGATAACGACTTAATTAATTAGTTGGTTTGTCATTTGAAATATAAACTAATTAATTTTGTTTTGATTTGCAGAATCAACAAGAACGCTTAGAGAACTCAGAACTTCGGACTGCCAACAACCAGCTTAAGGCTGAGCATCAGCGGTTACTAGAAGCTATTCGTCAAGCCTCATGCCCTAAGTGTGGAGGCAAAACTGCAATTGGCGAGATGTGCTTCGAAGAGCACCATCTTCGCATCCTCAACGCTCGTATGACTGAAGAGGTACTAGATTTGAACTAGATAGTTTCTATAATATAAATGTAAATGTTCATTAACAATTGAACACTGACTATTTCAATGAATGAAGCATACAAATAACACTTCATAAATGATTAAACAAGTTGCGTTTCCTGTTTTGTGGGTTATATAGATCAAGCAACTTTCCGCCAAAGCGGAAAAGATAAAAACGATAACGGGTAAGCCGGTAATGAGCCATCCCGGTATGTCTCCTCCTATTCCTCCTCCAACTTTCGAGTTCGGGATGGGATCTGATGGAAGAGATGTGTATGGAAATGTCGGAAACCACTCGAGGGAAACCACTGGACCGGCAGATAATAAGCCGATCATCATGGAGTTGGCAGTTGGAGCCATGGAAGAATTCTTGGTGATGGCTCAAGTGGCTGAACCACTGTGGATGGGAGGACTTGATGGTACTAGCTTAGCTTTGAACTTGGATGAATACACAAGAACGTTTCGCAAGGGTCTCGGTCCTAGACTTAACGGGTTTCGAACCGAGGCATCCAGGGAAACCGGACTCGTGGCAATGTGTCCTATTGGGATTGTTGAGATGCTTATGGACGAGGTAAGTTAATCTATCAAATTATGATCATAACTAATCCTTTTTAAATATACTATAGCATATATATAATAGGTCAGGTGTGTAATTAATGATCTAAATTTGCAGAATCTGTGGTCAACAATGTTTCTCGGAATTGTTGGTAGAGCCAAGACTCATGAACAGATATTGGCTGATGCTGCTGGAAACTTCACTGGAAATCTCCAAATAGTAATTCTTCTACTTTACTTTACTTTCTTTTTTTAGTTATACAAAAAGAAAAAACAACTAAAACCATGTTTGATATAATTAACCAATATTGTTCTTCTTCATATAGATGAGTGCTGAGTACCAAGTGCTTTCGCCGCTGGTCTCGACCCGCGACTGCTACTTCGTCCGCTACTGTAAGCAGCAAGGAGAGGGTTTGTGGGCGGTGGTTGATGTTTCCATCGACCATCTCCTCCCAAACCTTCACCTAAAATGTCGCCGCCGCCCCTCTGGATGTCTGATTCAAGAAATTCATAGTGGTTACTCCAAGGTATGTAACTTATTGTCACATTATGGGTATTTTTGTATACGGATGATCATATAGTTTAAATTTTAAATGAATTTTCTTTTCTTTTTTGGTTTGAAAAAGGTTACATGGGTGGAACATGTGGAAGTAGATGACAGTGCAGGAAGGTACAGCATCTTTAAGCACTTAATCTGTACTGGTCAAGCTTTTGCTGCTAACCGCTGGGTTGCAGCATTGGTACGCCAGTGTGAGCGAATATCTAGCATGTTGGCTACAGATTTTCAATCCGTCGATTCCGGTGATCACATAAGTATACTCACTACCAAATTTGCTTCAAATGGAAAATGTATTCTCTCTTTTTTTGCTTTTCTTAACCGTTTTGTGACATTGTGCAGCGCTAACGAACCATGGAAAGATGAGCATGCTGAAAATAGCTGAGCGGGTTGCGAGAAGCTTCTTTAATGGATTGACCAGTTCGATGGGGTCTACATTTTCTGGTGTTGCTGGTGAGGATATCAGAGTGATGACAATGAAGAGCGTGAATGATCTAGGAAAGCCTCCCGGTATCATTCTTTGTGCAGCCACTTCCTTTTGGGTTCCTGTTCCTCCTCAGACTGTCTTTGACTACCTCAGAGATGAGACTAATCGAGCCCAGGTATACTTAGTTAGGACAAGACTTTTTTTTTTTTTTTTATGTTCTTTATATAACATGTTTTGAGATATATGTATCTGCAGTGGGATGTTCTCTGCAAAGGAGAGATGATGCAGAAGATAGCAGAGGTTACAAATGGGAGAGACAATAGGAACTGTGCAAGTTTACTCCGGGTAATATACCTAACTTGTGTTTTTGAAAGTGTAATATAATTTTATCTTTTGGTGTGTGACCGATGTTTTTATTGGTTACAGAAAGTAAACACTTGCCAGACCAAGATGATGATAGTTCAAGAGACCTCTGCTGATCCAACAGCTTCATTTGTGCTCTATGCGCCTGTTGATATGAAATCAATGGAGATTTCTCTCCATGGAGGTGGTGATCCTGACTTTGTGGCTCTGCTTCCTTATGGTTTTGCTATTCTTCCGGATGGTACGGGTCAGCCTGGAGGAAACGAAGGAGGATCACTCCTGACCGTTTCCTTCCAAATGCTGGTTGAGTCAGGTCCTTCTGGTCAGCTGAGTATTAGCTCTGTTGCAACCGTTGAGAATCTGATTCGTACAACCGTGCTGAGGATCAAGGCTTTGTTTCCTTGTCAGACTGCTTGAACCACCCCCATTTCGGTAATGTATCGAATCCATTTCATAAACAAAGTTAAAACTATCGAGTACTTGCTACGCATTTAAGGTGCTGATGACGTTTTTGTGTGGTTTTTTTACAGGAAAGTGAGCTTAATGGAAGAAGGAGAGTGAGTTTGTGTTGAAGATCGGGTTTTAGAGTTTATTGGAGAGCTTCAAAAGGGGAGGAGTCAAGAACGAACCTCAAGGAGATTGGTTTTAGGAGGTTCGGGATTTGACTTGCCCTGGAATATACCCATTCCAGATGGAAAATTATCCTTTCGTTTGAGTCTTTTATTTCCTTGTCATTGTTGGAACCTTTTGCTATTTCAGTTGAGTCTGTTATTTCCTTGTCACTGTTGGACTTGGACCTTTTGCTATTTCAGTTGAGTCTTCTGTTTCCTTGTCATTGTTGGACTTGGACCTTTTGTTATTTCATTTGAGTCTGTTGTTTCCTTGTCATTGGACTTGGAACCTCTTGTTATTTCAGTTGAGTCTTCTTCTGATTCCTAGTCATTGTTGGACTTGGAACTTATTGTTATTTCAATTGAGTCTGTTGTTTCCTTGTCACTGTTGGACTTGGAACTTTTATGAAGTTATTGAGTACTCTTTTTCTCTATTTGATGAGTTTCAAATTTTGTTTTTTTTCTTATTTCTGTTGGCTTTAGATCTTCTTCTAGAGTATGGATATTTCTTTTGTAGTCTATTTCTGGAGTTTGATTTATCAAAAGTTCACAACAAGACAAAAAAAATCTGAGCTGATAAAACCTGTCTTGGGTTGTGATTTGTCAAGACCCAATGTAAACTCTTTGGTGAAGTGAACTTGTTGATATTGCTAAAACAAAAGTCTCATTGAAAAGTTGAGCCAAATCCAATCAAGCAGAAATTCTCTGAGACAAAATAGAAAAGTCACATGCTTGATCAGTACTACCTCAAGCACGCTTTCTCCTGGCCAAAATAGCAGGTCTCTTGCCATCAGCTCCACTGCTTTTGCTGGATCGAGAAAGAAGACCACGAAGAAGAGCTAGAATACCAACACCCATGAATGGCAAATGCATCATCAACAATTTCTCAGATGCCTTCCCTGAACCTACCATCTCTCCCAGTATAGCAGCCTAATGAATACTCAAAATCAGATTCTTCATCAAAAGGCATATATACCATAACAGTTCCATAGCAATTTATTCAAAAAGATTCACATTTCAGAACAGTAAGAGAAGTTCATAACTTACTAAATCTAATAACCATGAAACTTGTCATTCAACATAGTAGAAACTCAAACTCATCAACATACAATGTTGTGAATCTGGGGAACCAAATGAAATTTTGAATCAAGCATATACAAATCTCACTAGTCTGCTCCTAGTTCATACTTTGTTATGGTCCAGTTTCATACATTGATCACCAATAAACACTTCTCTCATAACCTTCATTAATCATCAATACCAAACATACACAACATTTTGACTCTAAATCCCTAAATCAAACACATTATATCCAAATTTCTCAGAAAAAATGGAGAGCGAGATTAAGATCAAATGTACCATAGAAGTCACGACGGAAGCTCCGTACACCATTGAGGTGGTACCAAACCAAGATTTCCCGGCGAGAATTGCGTAGACGTTGACGATCGAGAGCGGCCAAAGAAGCAGAAGCTCGTGCCAGATGAGTCCTACGAGGAAATGCGGCTTCTCCTTGGCTAGATAATCTCCAAATTCATCGATGTACCAACGATTCAGATCGACGAGAAACGCCGGGAAGATATCTCCGGGAAGACTTATTTGACTGTCGATGAGCGGCGCAACGATCGCCATTAGAGCAAAGTATAAGAAGAGAACTGCATCGATCAACTTGCAAAATGCTCCCATTTTTTTTTTTTTCTCTGCTTTTTTATCTGTAGTTGATTGACCACGAGAAAGAACGAAGACGAAGAAGAGCGCCGGTAGGCCAGGACATTCGGTTAATCATTCGGTCGGTAAGTTCAGATATGGTAATATAATATATGAATATTTTAAGAATTTTTCAGTCCGTTAATTTTTTGTTTGGTTCAGTTCAGATATTTGAAAAGATAATTGTAACTTAACCAAAATTTAATATGTTTGGTCTGGGTCGGTTTTTAACCCAAAATAACCGAAATATGATGTGTTTTCCTAGAGTATAGATATTTCTTTTGTAGTCTATTTCTGGAGTTTGATTTATCAAAAGTTGACACCTTTTATTCCCAAGTCTCTCTCTCTTTTGCAAGAGAGGTTAACGAGTTTTTGGCTGTTGGCTATGGTTTTCTATTGACCAAACCCAACCAGACCAATAAGCTGATAAAATCTGTCTTGGGTCGTGTAATTTGTGAAAAGACCCAATGTAAACTCTTTGGTGAGGTGAACTGTTGATATTGCTAAAAAAAACAGTAACTTCAACAAGAATTCAGCAGAAAGGTTCAAAATTTTCTCATGGAAATGTTGAAAGCCATATCCAATCAAGAAGAAATTCTCTGAGACAAAATAGAGAAGTCACATGCTTGATCAGAACTACCTCAAGCACGCTTTCTCCTGGCCAAAATAGCAGGTCTCTTACCAACAGCTCCACCGCTTTTGTTGGATTGAGAGAGAAGACCGCGAAGAAGAGCTAGAATACCAATTCCCATGAATGGCACATAAATTATCAACAATTTCTCAGATGCCTTCCCTGAACCTATCATCTCTCCCAGTATAGCAGCCTATATAAGAAATGAATAGTCATAATCAGTTTCTTCATCACAAGGCATATATACCATAACAGCTCCATAGCAGTTTATTCAGAAAGATTCACATTGCAGAACTGTAAGAGAAAGTTCATAACTTAACTAATTCTAATAACCGTGAAACTGGTCTACATAGAAGAAACTCAAAATCTCTTTCTCTCATCAGTGAATCTGAGGAGCATAATTGCAATCAACAATATGCATTGATAACATATGAAACTGGTCAACATAGTAGAAACTCAAAATGTCTGTCTCTCATCAACATACAATGTTGTGTATCTGGGGAACCATAACTGCAATTAACAACATGCACTGAAACCAAATGAAATCTTGAATCAAGCATATACAGATCCCACTAGTCTGCTTTGTAATGGTCAAGTTTAATAGACTTATACAGTATCAATCCAACAGAGAGTTCTCTCATCAAGCTCAGATTTCAGATCAATACCAAAACATACACAACATTTCCTCAAAATTTCAGCAGATCAACAAAATTTTCACACTAAATCAAACACATTTTCTAATTTCTCAGAAAACTCGAGAGCGAGATTAAGATCTAAATGTACCATAGAAGTCACGACGGAAGCTCCGTACACCATGGAAGTGGTACTGAACCAAGATTTCCCGGCGAGAATTGCGTAGACGTTGACGATCGAGAGCGGCCAAAGAAGCAGAAGCTCGTGCCAGACGAGTCCGACGAGGAAATGCGGCTTATCCTTGACTAGATAATCTCCAAATTCATCGATGTACCAGCGGTTCAGATCGACGATAAACGCCGGGAAGATATCGCCGGGGAGACTTGTTTGACCGTCGATGAGCGGTGCAATGACCGCCATTAGAGCGAAGTATAAGAAGAGAACCGCATCGATTAACTTGCAAAATGCTCCCATTTTTTTTTTCTTTTTCTTCAATGGATTTTTTTTGTTCTTTTTTTCTTTCTCTGCTTTAATGTGTCGTTGACCGCGAGAACGAAGAAGACGAAGAGCCGGCTACTTAATAATTGACCAAATCTAAATTAAACCGAATCGGTTTAACGGGCTGCCATTATTCCGGTTCGATTCAGTGGTTTATTAGAACGCATTTATTGCATTGATACCATTTTTTGTTATCATCTTTCTCAGTGTGGTCCCCCTTACATAGAGAAGTCATCATGAACTGAATAGCTAGCCTTAGTTTGAGTCCTCGTTGTAACAATACCGGTGTAGATCATCTTGCGAAATGTGCAAGAACAGAGGATTTCGGTTTTCCCATGTATGTTCGACAGTTCCCGATTGACTATCTTTAAAAGAAAAGTCTTGGTCAGAAAACTTAATTAATGGAGATTTGGATGTAGAAGAAAAACAAAAACAATCAAAATTGGCTTACTTTAGAACAATCGTTCCTCCTAATTGTATTGTATGAACCAGACCAGTGCAAACAAAGAGGAGTATCCAAAAAACAGAAAAAAAAAGTAGTCATCCAATAGCATAAGGACTGCATGCACAAAGAGAGCCCATGATCTGTTACAAAACCTCATGTTCTAAACATATGAATAAGTTTCACGTCCTCTACATAGTTTAGAGAGATGAAAACTCTACGCTTCTCGTACTCATCCATTTCAACTCTTCTGATAGTTTCCCTATCGAAATTGTAATAGAAAATATAGAAAGGGCTAGATATACATGATGATGACAAAACAAGTTCATTGGTACCAGTCACTCCAATAGAGTATAAGTGGTCCTTTGCAACTTCAGTCTTCCACAAAATGGGCATAACGAAAATAAGCTTCAACCATTCTTGTTTCCCTGCGTCTACTAACACCCACAATTCAAGCCGATTATCTAACACTACTGTAAGTGCACCTAATTTACCCTTGTAGTTAACCAGCGTGTAAAAATCATGCGACCACAATTCCATGCCCTTATCTTTTTAATAAGATTAATCTTTTCAGACCTAACATCAAAACATATTATCTTAGAAAACCCACCGACGAAAGCTTGATAATACAAACCACCATTGATGCATATTCCAGTTTGATCTTCTCTAGGATTATGTGGTATGCAACATTCGATCATTCTCCATGACATTTTTCCAGTGCTTAAAGTCAGAACTTGGTGCTCCTCACATACCTGCTGCTTTTGCTGGTCTTGTAATTCATATCTTTGCTCTTATATTTCATATCTTGGCCTGCTCATGGACAAGATCTTGTACTGTTTCTCAATCGGATCATACCCAAAAAAGCTTATAACGTTGCATCTCCTCGTCTTCATTGTGGATAAAGATAAGGATTCTCCAGTGCTAGGGTTACATATCACTGGCACCGTTCTCGTCCTTCCGTTTAAGAACCGTCTGTCTATAAGACAGACCAAGCCTTGGACAAGACCAAGAATTTTACAGGGACCAGAAAAGGGGAGGCGCTTAAGATGATTGATACTTACCGGAGACGAGTTCACTTCCAGACTTCGAGGCTGAGGCCAGGAGGAGAAGAAGAATTCTCCGTTTGTTTGGTAGGCGACCAATATCTGCGGTCGAGCCAAAGATCTTGTCAAAAACAACTCTGTGAAATCTGGACGGCGAAGTACGGAGGTCCAGAGCTTCGATACGCAACGACATCTTGCTATAGACTTCACCGACAACCTAGATAATATCTCGACAATGAGATCAACTGGGATCGGCAAAGAGTTTTCTAGATTATTAAGTGAGGTCTTCTGTCGCGTATTGCGTTGGGATATAGTTGAAACATCCTCAGAGACGTGCTGCTGCAGTGTTTTCATGGCGAAGACACTACTTTGAAACCCTAGAGTCCCTTGGAGAGAAACTATATATATATGAGGTCTAATGGTGACAACAGTTAAACCGGCTACCACTATTCCGGTTAGTAAAGACACTTTCAAATTTGCATTGCCTTAAGCAAATTCTTTAGCAAGGTACATTTCTAATAGTGTTACTAGATGGACGTTTTAGATCTTATTGCTCTGTGTTGAGAGACTTGTTCGTGTTGGCACCTTTGTTTCAGTTTACCATTTATACAAGTATGCCGACAAAAAAGAAAAGAGTTCCATTTTCAATGTTATTTATTCATGACTCAGTTCACTTGCTCTTCTTGCAACATTGAAGTGTAATCTTATTTATGTACCTTTCTAAGTGTAATGTTATATCTGTAGTCATTTTAAAACAAATGGTATAACTCTTTTTTATCTATCTAACCGTGGAGTTTCATGATCCTTTGACTGCGAATTCTCACCTGAACTTTGACCAGCTTTGAGTTTCTTACTGCTCTTCTCCTTAAGCATCTCCTTAATCTCTGCTTCTCTCTTATCAACAACTTTGATCAAATCCTTGAAACTCACTGCTCTCAAACTTTTCCCTCTAGAAGAACCAGCCTCCTCGCTCCTCGCCCGTACCTCATCACTTTCTTCTGGTCTTAACCGTTGGTATTGCCAGAAAACTTTCCAGCAGAAGAGTGTTAGTGCAATGAACCAAACGATGCCACAGATTAGGAAGAGTCCCCAGAAACTCTGTACCGATATTTGATAGTTTTCTGTGTCTGAAATCTGCATTGTGCATTCATGGTCGTAGGTAAGCCATTTCTTGCGGATTTTCTCGAGTTTTCCATCTTCAGCCAGTTGCAGGATCGCAGTCGACATGTCCACAGCTAGAGGAGAATCTCTCTGGAACGCCTGCAAGAATCGAGATCCATTTAAGAAAAGTTTTAACAGAGACTGATCTTAAAGAAATGAAGTTGGCTTTACATACAAATCCCCAGCCTGTCCGGGTGAATTCCTGTCCAACTGTACGGAACTTGCAGTTGCTGTTTGATAAAAGAGCTTTGATGTAAGGAAGCTCGTCGACAATGGCTGCCACACCACCGCCTCTGGGACCACGTTGAAGAGCAGAGAGATATTCTTCTTCATCTTTCAGCGGTATGATTCTTGATGGAGCTATGTTAAGTTCATTGACCAGATATTTCCACGCAAAGGTACCGTCTTGGACTCCAATGGGTTCGTTGCTTGCTATTAGAGTGTCCATTCCTTCTATCCGAGATGTTAGCTGTTGAACGGTGAGGATTGAAGTGAGACTGGCTGTGTAGCTTGAGTTGATGATTAGAACCACAAATAACCATACGAGTAGCACAAACCTCCCCAACGTGCTCACCGTGTTCTCCCCTGAAGATCAAGAAAGGAAGAAGAATAAAACAACTTGAGAGCTTGGTAACAAAAGATAAAAACCGAGAGTTTCTTCTCTTTGATTTTTTGTAGGATCCAATTTGTAATCGAGTACATACTGTGAGAGAAGAACATTGTCGAGAAGCTAAACCTGAAACGTTCAAGACCAGAAACGAAGGGGTTTTAGCGCTTACGCTGAAACTTATAAATATGAGTTTTTGTGTCAATTCACTAATTGTATGGAACTAACCAGAAGACGGTAATGATTTGACGCCTAGGAGGTCCGCGGAATTCTTCGTTAAAGCGGTGTTCAAGAATCCAAATGACGGCTCCAACAAAGAGAAAAAGGGCACCGGTCACAGCCCACATCTCTATAGTGAATGGCTTCAAGAAGGACCAAGGACTAGACTTGGCCCCCTTCACTGGAGCTACCACCACAAGCCCTGATTCTATAAATGGCTGCGTGAAATCTACAAACTTGGTTCTGTTTGTAATGATGGTAACATCCCCAACAGCTGCATCGAAACTCTAGAGACAAAAGACAGAAAAAATATAAGTATACTGATCCCCCAACAGCTACATCGAAACTCTAGAGACATAAAACAGAAAAAATATAAGTATACTGTTTCGTGTACTTGATTGAGTAAATGAAAGACGAAGGAAGACTCACATTTGCAGCAACTTCACTTATGAGGTTGTCATATGAAGGATTTTTCTTCCCGTCCCCGTATAGTATGTAAGTACGTGGAACGGGATATGGAAGCAATTGAACCGCAGCTTCAAAGATGTCAATGCAATAGCCTTTAACACCAAGTGGGTTATTGTCCTTAGAAGCATAGTTTTTGTAGCTCACACGGTTAGGCACCCCGATTTTCAGCGGCTTTCCATTGTCAGGGAAAACCCAACCCCGAGGTGGCTTTATTACTTCCCCTGGCCATATGATCCCATTAAGACGTTGGTTTTTTGCAGATATGTTTGAAGGCTTAGAGTATAGTGTCTCCGGAGGCACGACTGAGAAACCTGTATGATTCGACCAGTACCCAACTCTCTGTGGACCTGTACTTTTTATGTTTACAATGTCGTAAGCTGGATTAATCCGGTTTTTCTCCGAATTAAACTCGATTTGTCCAGTCAGACCTGTAAAATTCATCTCAAGCATGACCTGCAAGAACCTCTCCCCTTCATTGAAAATGTTAAGTTTTGATAGCTTAATGTTGCTATCGTTGGTATTCCTCAGATTTGGATCATTAGAGAAGGTCACTGTATTGCCTTGGCTGAAGAAAACATCAAGAGCATGAGCTACCAACCAAACAGAATCGTAAGCATACAGCGCGTAAGAATTGAAGCCATCATCACTTTTTAAACTCTCCTTGGATCTAAGGTTTTTCCATCTTGCTTTAAACCGTTTTTTGTTGTCACTCTCAGGTGTGTAATGACCAAATGCAACCACTCCTTGCAAGAGATCCATAGCTTTGGTATCCAACGGTTCGATGGAATCCAAAGCTGTAAGAAGCCAATCACTGGTGATCCAGACATAGCCACTTCCCATCATTCCAAGAGATTTGGCGACAGAGAATATGTTTAAACCCGAATCTGGATTCACATGAACAACAAAGATGCGAGATTCCATCAGATTAACAGAAGCCAATAAATCACTGATTGAGCTACTATCTGCACCAGGTGTAAATGCAGCCTTGTAAGAGATCTTGGCACGTTTCTTGGCTAAAATATCGCCTAAGACAGATATCCCGTTCCTACCATACTCATCATCCACAAAGATCGCAACAACTTCTCTCCATCGGAAATAGGATACAAAATCCGCGATTGCATTCATCTGGAAGTAGTCGTTCTGTGTGGTACGAAGGAAATAAGGGTACTGAAGCGAAGAAAGAGTCGGGTCCGTTGCTGCAAATGACAGGAGAGGTACATGAAGCTCATTAGCTACATGGGAGATTATGTGACCAATTCCTGAAGATTGTGGACCAATGGCTGCAACAACCCTGTTCTCCATTAGCTGCAAAGCTACACCATAAGAAAACATATCACCAATCTACTTCCTCATTTCGAAAAAGCAATCCATGTGCAAAACAAAGATTTTAACAAGAGGTTCATTGGGGCATTTTCTCAAGCAACTTTCAGGCATAACTAAACAAGCTTGGTACAGTCTACGAAAAGTACCTCCCATGGTGCCAACAAATCCACTGCAATTTGCGTCCTGGAAGACGATATTAAGCTTGGTGCCCCTGAGAATACTCTGATCAGCATTAACGTCGTCAATGGCCACCACAAACGCAAGTTTGGCCGCTCTTCCAATGAAAGAATCATAAGTAAACAGAGCTCCAACGTTTACAGAGCTTGGCAGAGGAGAAGAAGAAGAGTTTCTTGAGAAACTTTCTCTACCAGCTCCTTGTATTGGCAAAACCCACAAAGCAAAAACACATAGGAGCATAAGTCCCATGGAAACATCTCTGACTCTAATCATCACGAAAAATCCCATCTTTAAATCGGAAAAAGGAGCGATTTTCACGGGCTCATGATAGACCCACTTGATGATTCGGAGTTAGAAAAAATCTGATCGAACAGGCATTAACGACCATTGATTTTAACATCAACATCAACTAGAAAAATATGGGTCAGACAAAAAAAGACAAAAGGGTCGTGAAAATTTTAATAACATTGTATCGAACCAAGAATCAAAGACTTAGATTTTTACATATATCTATGTGTTTGTATATACTTTATCTTGGATTCTGTACCGATCAAGAAACAGAACTGAAACTATCTCAGACTTGGTTCAGAAAAAAAAAAACCATAGTAATAAATAATTCAATTCAATGAGCATCTGCCATGGTTGATGGCAATAAATTAAGAGAAATAAAAAATGGTGGGTCAGACAAAACAAATTAGCATACGAATAAAATCCCTAATAAGAAAAAGCTCCAAGTTGGATAAAAGAAAAGTTCATGAGTTCATACTTCATAGAACGTGGCAATGATTAGAAAAAAGTTATGCGTAAATAGGCGTACATATATGCATCCAAAGATCCAACCTTTTTTTTAATTTTGAGGAGTTTATATATACAAATTTGGTTGGCTTTTGAAGTTTTTCATATTCTATTAGTACCAAACCTTATCACATAAATCCCCAATGTCATTGCCATATATCTAACTATTTTAAGCTCTAAAGTGTATAAATAATCATGGTAATGATCACTGGTTCTTTCCAGCTCTTTATGTTCGAATATTGACTTACATGTTAACTATATCTAATTCCTTACAATTCATATACATAACAATTTTCTTTCTATAGAGTGGAATCTACTCATCAATTTCGTGGTACCTCAGTATCAGCTTGGACTTCCCCAACATGAGATGGGTTGTTATTAGAGTCATCACTCCTTCTGAACATTCTCTTGATAGCTTCTTCTTTCTCATCCACAAACTCCACGAAATCAAACACCAATTCTCTAAGCCGCATTGAAGGAGAAGACGACCAAGATGCGCGTGGCAACGAGCATGTTCTCTCCATCCGTCTGTATCGCACGAACTGACGTATCATCCTGAGAACAAACACTATAAACGCAGAGACTGTGATTGCAATGCAGACAAGGTACAACCCTTTGAAGCTCTTGAGATGAAGCTGGTTTGGCTCTGGGTTCCAATTTGATTTCTCTGCGCAATTCTTCTTGCATAACCATTTCTTTCGAATCTCTTGCAATTTCCTGGTCTCAGAGAGTTTCAAGATAGCTGTTGACATGTCTATAGCCAGTGGAGAATCTCTCTTAAACGCCTGTTAAACAAAAAAACAAGTTCAAACCTTTTTGTGATTAATTTCTGATTAAGAGAAACGTGAAAAACATACTTACAAATCCCCAACCACGGTGCATAAAGGGCTCTCCGACAATCTTGAAGCCTGTTCGTTCTGCTAGAAACAGTTCGATGTAAGGGAGTTCGTCGACAATAGCAGCCACACCTCCCCAGTTGGTTGGTCCTAGCTTTAGAGCCTTTTCATACTCCTCGGTCGAGTCAAGTGGGACTAGCCTAGAGCGAGCCATGCCAAGACTGTAGGTTAAATACTCTAATGTGAATGTCCCAGCCTGGTACCCGATAGGCACTTCACTTGCCCGCAAGCTGTCGATGCCGGTAATGGCAGAAGGAAGCTGTTGAACTGTGAGGATTGAGGTGAGGTTCGCTGTGTAGCTCGCGGTTAGAACCATCAATAGGAAGAGCCATACAATCATCACTAGTCTTGCTAGATTGCTTATCGTATCTTCCTCTGTTGACATGACAGGATAAAATAGAAAGATCGCTGATATGAGTTGATAGAAAAATCAATACAGAGTTAAATATGTATCAGACAGATTCTTAAATGCAACTCTAAAATTGTTTTTTATCTCTTGCTTGATGCTTTTTAAAGAAAGATGGATGGGATTAAGGCTACTCACGGTTTCTCTTGAAAAGAGTTGAAAAGCTGAATCTGCAAGCACATATCAGACTGGATGTGTCAGATAAAACTCCAAGAATGAACTATCAAGTTCGGACTATTTACGAGCTGAACTTACAAGATCATTGTGGTGAACTGTCTTCGGGGCGGCCCTCTGAAATCTTCATTGATGCGATGTTCGAGGATCCAGATGACTACGGCAATAACCAGGAATGAAACTAGAACAACGCACCATAACCGGATGGTGAAGGGTCTCAGAAAGATCCAAGTTGCATTGTCATCATTGGCTGGAATCACCACCACAAGGCCTGTGGAAGCATATGGTTGCGAGAAATCCACTAATTTGGACCGGCTTGGGACTATTGCAATATCCCCAACAGCTGCATCATATACCTGAAACAAAGGGAAAAACAAGGAATTGCTCAACCATTATCTCAGTAAAAGTTACTCTGGGAATGTTTCTGAGCCTTTCCGAATCAGTTTTGAACGTTTTAGAAGTGGATACTTACGCCATCCGTGACCATTTGAATAAGCTGGTTGTAATTAGGACTTGAATGACCATTCCCGAATGGCTCAAATATGTAAGGAACACTGTAAGGGACGAACTTCAATGCTTCAATGAAGACGTCGATACAAAATCCTTGGATCCGATGGCTACTGTTCTTTTCTTCATTCACAAACTCAACAAAACTCACTCTTCTCGGGACAACAATCTTCAATGGATCTGCAGAATCTGCAATGACCCAACCACGTGGCTTTTCACGGCCACCACCAGGCCAGGTTATGTCTCCAAGTTTTTCATCAGAACCAAACCTAGTCTTCTTCTGTGAATGTCGGGTTTTTGGGGCTCCAACCGAAAAGCCTCCATTTTTCGACCAGAAACCCACAGTATGAACACCGGTTTTGTCTACATTGATAATTTCGTACTCACAGCCAATGACGTTTCGGCCAGAACCAAACTGAACTTGACCGGCTATACCAGTGAAGTTCACCTTCAGAAGTTTCTCAAGTAGTAGCTCCCCGCTGTTGAAAAATTTGATTTTTTCCAAATGCAGTTTAGTTCCTCGTGCATGAAGTAACTTTTCGGAGTAAGAAAACGTTATGTTGATTCCTTGATTCAGCAACTTCTCGATGCCGTACGCAATCATCCACACTGTATCATAGGCATGGAATGCGTAGGCATTCATTGATCTGTTGCTATGCAGTTTCTGTGTGAATTGTTGCACCTTTTCGGATTCTGGGATGTGTTGACGAAGCCCCACTACTCCTTCAAGACGTTTTAAAGTACCTTTGTCACTCAAAGAAGAATCTAAAGTAACTGAGAGCCAGTCTGTGGCGAGCCACACGTATTCATGGGTCATCATCTGCAGCTTTTGCGCTGTATCAAAAATTCTGAGCGATGGGTCTGGACCAAAATGAAGAATATAAACTCGAGGACCGATGGACTTGGATTTGTTTAAAGCATCAGTAAGGAATTTTTCATCAGAATGCACTGAGAGCGGCACTTTATAGGAAATTCGGGATCTTTTCTTGTACAGTTCATCATCTAGAGCAGAAATTCCATTTCTTCCGAGCTCATCATCAGAGTAAACTGATATCACCTCTTTCCAACCATAAAAATTGATAAGATCCACAAGGGCAGACATTTGGTGGGCATCATTAGGTGTAGTCCGAAGAAAGAAGGGAAATTGGAGAGCAGAGAGAGTTGGATCAGTTGCTGCAAATGAGACAAGAGGAAAGTGGAGCCCTTTAGCAATATCGGAAATTGTATGAGCAACAGAGGATGAAATTGGACCGATGATAGCCACCACTTCTTTCTCAAGCAATTCAAAAGCTGCAAAACAACAACCACTGAAGCTTAAACCAGGCCGTTAGTGGTAAAACCAAAATTTTGTTTCCAATTATGCACAGGAAACACTTGTTCTAGTAAGTAACAGCCTGCTTAGGGTATGCTCTATATTGTTCTGTGCATTATTAGCATTTGGAACTCGAAAAATGTAACAATAAAAACCTGATTTAAAACGTAATTGATGTGCCAATCATTTCCAACTATCACAAAATCAAAAGTTTCTGATGGGGCCATGGATGAATGTCACAAGTGTTTGAACACAAAAGAAATAGAAGAACAGTCACGGTACCTCCAAAGGACCCACGGAAGACATTGCAGCCAGAGTCCTCCATGAGAAGCCGTAGCTTCGTTCCTTTGAGAACGGTTGTGTCAGCGTTGACATCGGAGACAGCTGCCTCGAGAGCTACTTTTGCAGCTCTTCCGACAACCGAATCGAAAGCAAAAACGGCACCGATATTCACCACTTGAGGCCTTTGGCAATCCATTGGAACCACCAGAATGACCAGAATCAGTGCCGTAATAGCCACAAATGGGTCAACGCCCAGCCCCATGGAGACAATGCAATCAAAGTAAGGACCAGTTCAAAATAGTTTGTGTTGGAACTAGAACCATCTCTTTTAAATCTAGCGTCTCTTCATTCAGCATTGAGGATGATAAGAAAAGAGAACTAAGCAAGGTAAAATTTCCAACTTTGACCTGTAGAATCAATGTGATTACTGATTAGAAGAAAATCGAATAAAGATCTAAAGGAGGAGCAATCACAAGTCGAACCAAATTGAGTAATTTAGCTAAACAATGTGGATATGAAGACTTTCTATACACAAATTCATCCGGAAATGAGAAATGTCTGAAAGAAGAAGTTTTTTTTATACAAATTCATCGAAATTAACAAGGCAAAACAATACAGAGTAAGAAAACCCGGGAACGGAATCAAAAGACAAACTTACGAAAAAAGAAATCAGTACAATAGTGAAAGAGGTAAAGATTGCTCTTTACCTCTCTGAGCAACCTTCAGGTTCTCTCTGCGGAATATACGCAAACACTTTGCAGGCATAAGTTTAAAAAGGGAAATTTTACGACAAAGCAACGAATTATTAACAAGAGAAGTCGAGAACTAAAAAAAAACCATGATTTGACTGGAGATACCTTCCTAAAGGAAGAAAAACAAAAACTTGAGAGATCAAATCATGCCCAGAAATTCATCATCTTCTTCTTCGTCTCGGAACATAATCGAATAGAGAATTTGAAAAACGTGTGACTGAAGAAGAAGTGCTTCTTTGGATTCTCGAGCTCACAAAGTCCTATCTAGTCTATTAGTCACACAGCAGCCGTTTGTCTATTTGTTTTCAGTGGGGCCCATTATTGTTAGGGCCCTACATCTAACGGCCCATTTTGTTAGATTAGATTAGATTACATTGTTAAAGTGATTATATTTAATTGCCATGTGTTAATCATTTCTTGTTTGATAAGTATAATCATTTTATTTCTTCTCAAAAAAAAATATTCTCTTAAGTTAATATATCAATGAAATGTTAATATATTTTATTTTATTTTTGCTAATTTTCCTAATTAGAAACAAAGATGTAAGAGATTCTTAGGCGGCAAAAAAACTATTCATTTAATAATATTACATAATGAGATTTTATTTAATAATGTTTAGTTCAATTACATATCTTAAAAAAATTCTAGCACATTTTTACGATTTATAATTTATGTGTTAATCATTTCTTGTTTGATAAGTATAATCATTTTATTTCTTCTCAAAAAAAAATTATTCTCTTAAGTTAATATATCAATGAAATGTTAATATATTTTATTTTATTTTTGCTAATTTTCCTAATTAGAAACAGAGATGTAAGAGATTCTTAGGCGGCAAAAAAACTATTCATTTAATAATATTACATAATGAGATTTTATTTAATAATGTTTAGTTCAATTACATATCTTAAAAAATTTCTAGCACATTTTTACGATTTATAATTTTTGTTTTATGTGTTTCATGTAAATCGGGGATTTTTTAATAAATGAAAACACAATCCAGACAATATAAATTTTGATTTTATAAAATGGATAATAATTTACTTTGAAAAAAAGAAATGGATTGTAATTCATATGTATTTATTTATAATTTGTTATACATTAAGGTAATTTTGCAATAATAAATCTTAATTTGCGAAATTTACAATTGTGCCCCTAAATTTTGTGAATGTTTCCAAATTAGGAAGGAAATAAAGAAATGAAGCAACTTTACTCGGCAATGGTTCTCTTATTAAAAGCCATTCTCTTTCTTTCTCACAAGTCACAACCTCTCTCTCTGCGTCTTTCTCTCTGTGAAGTTGAGAACGCGAACCACTGAAAAACCCGCGAAAAGACTCGAGCAAGAACCAACAATGGCGGAACCCAAGACCAAGTACGATCGTCAACTCAGGTATACTCTTTCTCCTCCCAACTCTCTTTCTCTCTACTTCTCCTCTGTTTCTTTCATGTTTCTCCTCAATTTCGCTCAAATTCGTAGGATTTGGGGAGAATTAGGCCAATCGGCTCTTGAAAACGCGAGCATCTGTTTGCTCAATTGTGGCCCAACTGGCTCTGAAGCTCTTAAGAATCTTGTTCTTGGTGGAATCGGAAGTATCACCATCGTTGACGGATCTAAAGTAGAAATTGGCGACCTTGGAAACAATTTCATGGGTATCTTTCTCTCTTTTTCATCTTTGTGAAGAAGCAATGCGTTTCTTCTATTTGCTGTGTATTGACATTTCTTGATTTGTTGTTGATGTTTAGTGGATGCGAAGAGCGTTGGTCAGTCAAAATCCAAAACTGTCTGTGGCTTTCTTCAGGAGATTAACGATGCTGTTAAAGCAAACTTTGTTGAGGAGAATCCAGACACATTGATTTCGACTGACCCATCTTTCTTCTCTCAGTTCACTCTAGTTATCGCCACTCAGGTTCTTCATCTTTCCTTGAACTGCTCGATTAGATACATCTTTAGGATTAGATAGTTTCTAGTCTTTGTTTTCAGATTTTCACAGAGCGTTGCCTTATTAGTTTGCCATGTGTTGATTGTAGCTAGTGGAAGATTCAATGGTGAAATTAGATAAAATCTGCCGGGAAGCAAATGTCATGTTGGTTTTGGCTCGCTCCTATGGCCTTACTGGGTTTGTTCGTATCTGTGTAAAGGTAAGATTTATTGTAGTTGAGTGCTTTGTCACTTGTCATGGTATGTCTGCTAACTGATGATAAGTCATGTCCGCTCTTTCCTATCAGGAGCACACCGCTATCGAGTCAAAGCCTGATCATTTTCTTGATGATCTCCGCTTGAATAATCCATGGCCTGAACTGAAGAGGTACTCTGCTTCAATCTTCTCACTCGTTATGTGTTCTTGGCATCCTTTAAACTTGTGTTACAAATTACTGTTAATCTCCACAAACTTGCCCAACTTGCAACCAGTTGAAAGAAAATCTTATTTATTCAATGATCTGCAGGTATGTGGAGTCCATTGATCTAAATGTAGAAGAACCCGCTGCCCATAAGCACATTCCTTATGTCGTCATTCTAGTCAAGTTGGCTGAAGAATGGGCTCAAACCCATAGCAGCAACCTTCCATCAACCAGGGAAGAGAAAAACGAGTTTAAGGTATCCTTACTTTTTGTTAATCAGCAAACAGTTTTCTTGTGATTCCTTGTATTTATCTCTATTTCTCCTTGAAACTTTAGGATTTGGTTAAGTCCAAGATGGCATCAATGGATGAAGATAACTACAAAGAAGCCATTGTAGCCGCTTTCAAAGTTTTTGCTCCTAGAGGAATCAGTAAGTATACTGGCATCGGTGGAAACTGGACTTCTAAATATATCCTTTATGTACTATAGATGCTGGAAATAATGAAATTGGTTGGACAATGGGAAAAACTGCATCAAGAACCAAATGGACAACTATCATAACATATCAGTTAACATTGGAGTTCAAAATATGAAGTCAGTTTTCACATTGACCTAAACATGTTTTCTTTTTTCTCCAGGCCAAGAGATTCAAGACATTATTCATGATAGATGTGCTGAAGTTGGCTCAAATTCCTCAGATTTTTGGGTAATGGTAGCAGCACTCAAGGTTCGTAACTTTCTTATTGTTATTTCAAACATGGAAGAAGTTGAGAACGTTTGTTGAGGTTTTTAGTATATTTGATTGTTTCTTTGATCTATGTTGGTTTTTTTCTGCTTCCCATCAACATTCATGTTAACCCTACTGATTATACGCATCATCTGCAGGAGTTTATTTCAAATGAAGGTGGTGGGGAGCCACCACTTGAAGGTTCCATGCCTGATATGATATCTTCCACAGAGTTAGTTCTCCTGTTCTGTCTTTCGTTTCAGGGGAGGGATAAAGTTCGTCCATAACCTTTATCAGATTACCCTATAGCTTTATTGTTTCTTTTGCAGGCACTACATCAATTTGCAGAAAATCTACCATTCCAAAGCTGAAGCTGATTTTCTTTCCATGGAGCAGAGAGTAAAAAGCATTCTAGTTAAAGTTGGTCAGGATCCAAGTACCATCCCAAAACCAACTATCAAGATCTTCTGCAAGAATGCAAGAAAACTTAAAGTGAGATTGCTGGAATTTCTTACAATTTCATGTGTACTGTATCATTAAAACCGATTGCGTGTTTTTGAGTAATGTATAATCACTGGGATATGGGCCTTGTAGGTCTGCAGATATCGAACGATAGAGGACGAGTTCAAAAATCCTTCTGCAACAGAACTACATAAGTACTTGGCTGATGAGGATTACAGGTGCGAATGTCTACGTCGAGATTGATTCTTTTGTACGACCATAGAGACTGTGATGACAAAAATATTGCTGGAGTATATTTGTTTAGAGGCATGTTGCTGTTAGCTCTTAAGGCTCTTACCACTTTTCTGTTTACTCCTCTTGCAGTAGCGCAATTGGATTTTATATTCTTCTTAGAGCTGTTGATAGATTTGCTGCGACCTATAAGAAGTTTCCTGGACTGTTTGATGGGTAAGAGAACACATTCTGGCAAAAGTAGATTGTATCCTGAACAATTTTGGCATAGTTAGGCCATTAACATGTCTCTTTTCTCATAGATCAACTGATGATGACGCATCCCAGTTAAAGACTATTGCCCTGAGTCTTCTTAGCGAAATGGGTTGTGACGGCTATGTACTTAAGGAAGAACTTTATAGTGAGATGTGTAGATTTGGGGCTGCAGAGATTCACGTGGTTGCCGCTTTCATAGGAGGAGTGGCATCTCAAGAAGTGATCAAGGTTCGTTTCATATCCATGTGTCTCTCAAAATGGTCACTGAGCAGTATCAAATGTATTGGATTGTGAAACTAAACATTAACCTCTTTTATTGTTTGCCAATGTTTGCAGCTTATCACGAAGCAGTTTGTTCCCATGCTAGGAACTTTCATCTTCAACGGCATTGATCACAGGTCTCAGTCTTTGAAATTATAGAAGATTCTTAGACACTGGTGGCTGCAGAAGAACTCCTACATACCTTTTGATCCTCACTTCAAGTTGAAAACTTAACCTATTTTTGGAGTTTTTATTCTGCCATGCACCAGACTAACTAGATATAATTCTTCGTAGAAACAGTTTCGAATTCCTCATGTATATTTATTGATTTTTGAGCCGCGGTTCAAAACCGAAGAGCTCGTGTTAAGTGATGGGCATAGAGCCATTATAGTATGACTTTGGTAAAACTAAATTCTTTTGTCTTTTCAAAATAGAGGCATAGACTGCAAATTATAAAAGATCAGAATTTTGACTAAAACAAAGTACAGAGGTCTACAGAAGAATACAACAACAAACCACTGATGCGGTTGGGGGACTACATAATAAACCATTCCAGACTCGTTTCTTAGATGATGACAAACCAGAATTGGCGAAACAATAGAGATGAAACAGACAGACAAAGCTACTCGGTGGAGAGTCTCTTTGTGGGATTATAAACGCTGAATTCTCCGAAGTCTCTTCGGCCACTAGCAACAAAACAATCAAACCCTTGTAAAGAACAAGGTCCAAACAAATTCACTTCAGTTAATTCAAAGACTTTTGGTTCTCTAACACCAACGTATAACGTTTACCTGTGACTAACATTCCAACCACCAGGTAAATGGCGGGGATGAACAGCATCAACGAACACTTTTCTCCACCTTTGACAGAAATCTCGAACACCATCCTCTCCGTGTTCCCTTAAAATGTATTCTACAATCTGTTTCCCATGCGGCCCATGTCCTAACAAAGAGAGTTTGGAGTTTTGTTGGTGCAGCGTATTTCCATTACATTGAGTATCATTTAGCTCTGAGGCTCCATCTCCTTCACTTGTACCATCACCACTATCATCAGCAACTGTGCTCCTTTCTACATTCATAATTTTCTCAGAATATGCGGGAGCCTCCCCATCATTGTATTCATCTAACGATACAAAGTTGTTTGCATCAGTATTTTTAGATATACAATAAAGGATCATCATATCTTACACTTGATACAACCAATACAACTTTCAATGTACCTTGACCAATGCTTATTATATGGTTACCTTCTTGTTTGTCCATACCAGCAACCTCTGCAGAATGTTTGAAGGAGACCCCTTTTTTTCTTTCGAGTTTTCTTCTTTCGTGAGGGCTCAATCCGATGAGTAAAGCTTTTTCCAAATCTTCTTCAGATATGTCCCGTCCACCGTAATACATCTTGACAGTCTATATTCACAATCCAAAAGAAAGTATCAATAACAGAATAGTTGGTTCAAATCAATTTCTTGAAAGTTGAAATAGTTAGATGATCACATCACCTGCAACAATTCCTCACGGCGACTTGATGGCATTCTATTCCCATGTCGCAAGAGCGCCATTGCAGCTGATCTAAGATGTAATGGAGAGACACCTGCATCCTCAGAGTTACCCGTTGATTCATCCTCCACTAAAGAAGACGTCCCTTGTGCTTCTTTTGAATCTAGTACTCTACGAACAAAAAGAGGAATTCCAAATTCCGTAGCAATTTGTTTCTTGTACCTCTCTGCAGCAGCATGTGCAACTTCATGACAATCCACACAAAGAAGAACAATGTCATGAGATCTATGACTTTTTAGGTGCTCAGGAAAATGAACTCTATAGCACGACGGTATTATCCGGTAACGGAGATAATGCTTCCCTTCCCCACACCCAACACATATATTCCTCTTGGTCTGGATATAAAAATCATTCCCCTCATCTTCTGGCCGTCCTTTGGGCTCAAACAAAAGCATTATCGCAGGTGGATTTTCTTCAACTAGCTTCGCAAGTCCACGATTCAGATACCTGTAAGATATTAAGGTATAAAAATTAGAGAGGAGGTTCTTACATCAAAATAACCAAGTACAGATACAGCAGTAGATCATCATCTACCATTCAAGTTTTCTTTTATCGCAATAACATAGCAACCGTCCATCATTTGCGTATATTCTACAGTTATGATAAACTGGCGCCTTGCAGGAAAATTTCTTGACAAAAAGCTCTCGCGATGCCTTCCGAGTGAATTGCTGCTTGAAGTTCTTATGTCCATTTTGCTTGGGAGCAGAGTGGCTACTTAGCTTTGTCTTGAAGTTTACCAAAAGGGAATAGTTGAAGACAGAGATTGGACATGTTCCATTTGTGCCCAAGCATTTCTTAAGAACCACCGGTAAGATATCATCCAGCTTAGCCAACTTGTCCAGAATCATTTCATATATGTCATCCAAGTGACTACAAATAACAGGATATGGAGACTGAACTGAGGAACTCAAGCTCGGAGAAGACTCTGTAGCCAAATCAGTATGAGCTATTGTATCATATATCTCTTCGTTTGTAGTTGGCTGCTTACAAGCAAGACCAACTATAGCTTGGTCAGATAACACATATCGTGTGCTTTCATCATGAATCCGTCCCTGCAAAAATAGATAATCATGTCAACTGAAATTACGACAAGGAAAATGTCTTGCAGCTACAACATTTTGAACTTGGAATAATTAAAAAAACAACATGGGAATCAAATCACCATTAAATCTCTCCAAGCACAAAGTTTCCTAACAAGCTCCTGAAACGAAAATACGAACATCAACAAAAAAATTTGATATATAATTGAGTACACATAATGAGGTGAGAGGTATGCATACTTCTGCGTTCAAGGATATGTTAGACTTATCTCCGTGTCCGTTTAAATGCCGATAAATTATTGAGGAAGCAGCAGCACTACCAGGAAAATCTTCGGTTTCTTTCGTGTACAATTGCAAACAGGTCATGTTTGACCGCCTACTAGCCTCGAGAAGAAAATGGAATCTGTCATCTGGGCTAGATGAATCTTCTGATACATTTAATATTTTAGAACTTCGTTGCAAGAATAAAAAACTATCGCTAACATTGTTGCCGGGTTAGCCCTACTTTTCCATCATATACTAAAGTGTTTCTCCATAGCAAAGATGCCTACCAGTGGCTAGTTGTTTGAGTTCAGCAGTCAAACTATCTGCAATATAGAGCAGATAGTGTGCATCTGTTCTAGCATATCGCACCATCTCTTCAGACAGAGGACGTTGCCTCCAATCTTCACGCTTCAGTGAAAATATCAAAGCAACAGAGTTCAAGTCACCGACTCAAGCAAGCTTAGCATAGAAAAGAATAAGACATGGCTAACAGACTAGCGTATTTTAAAGGACTCACCTGCAACAATTTGTTAGTAGCTACTCCACATACTGTCTCAAGTAAGTATGCCAGTGACCGTTGAGGCTTTGACAACACCTCACATGCCTGATTTATTGCAATTTAGTAAAACAATTTTAGAATACTACAACACCAACCATATTCACACTTCATTCACAATAATAAAGAACACATTTTTCTAAATGGCAAGTTAACAGAACACACAAATTCTTCTATGCTCACTCAATCCAAACGGCTTTCACAAAAAGCTTAAAATTTAGAGTAGGATATAGACATGTATACCTTGGCAGTATCAAACATATTAACAACATATATATGGAAGTCTCTCTGAAGCCAGAGAACATCGTTATCAGCCCCGTGAAACACCTAGATGCATAATAACAGATTAATGTCCGAAAATCCACATAGAAACTTGGGGGATAAAATCATTTTGTCAGAAACATAAGCTTTCTTCCAAAATATTAAAAATTTGAAACAATCAAGTTACAAGATTCTAACATTAAACATCTTCATCGAATAATTTACCTTGCAGATATTGGGTTCAGAAAAAACAGGACGAAGAATACTCATTGCATCATGTAATACAATTGTGTCCACCAAAAAGTCTTTCTCATGTGTAGAAATCTGCAAGTTTCACAGAAAAATCAAAATCCTAACTTCAAAGGTAAAAACCAAGTACAACAATTCTTACCTGAATTAGAGCAGTGAAACCAAGAAACGACCGTAAACTATGTTGCTCAGTATCAACCGCAAAAACTTTTTCTTTTGCCAATATTTCTGCAAGTTCTTTTAACTGCAACTCCGTCTCAACCCACACATATGAATCACTCATTTCCAATGAATACTCTCCTCTCAAAAATCCAAATTCAATCCGAGGATTCTCTAGCAAAACAGTGATCTCAGTTTCATATGGGTGACCATTCGAAGAATTCTCTGCATTAGTTTCAAATATAAAACATTACGAATCAAAATGCAAAATCATAAACATTAAAAAAAAAATCAAAACTTGAGATATTGAATCCCACCTAAGGAAGAAGAAGCATCATCGAGCTTCAAGTGTTTGAATTCAGAATAAGAGTTATCCGCAAGAACACGTTTGAAACCAAACTGCGACTTCAGCTCAGAATGCAGATAACACGAGCTTAGAGAAGAAGATGTCTGCTTCTTCCTGTGCCGGCGGCGATACTCCGCCACGAACAGAACTGTCACCGCCACCAGAGAAGCTACGGTAATTACGATTTTGGCCTTTTCTCTGACCTCCATGTTTTTTTTTTTCTTCTAACCTCAAAAAAAAAGTGTTCGTTAGTGTTCCCTGAGCAAATCTGCGGCACCTCCGTCTTCTCGTTGACGACGGCGGCGAAAGGCCATGAAGATCTTAACACGTGTCTTATTTATAAACCCGTCAAGATCCTGACACGTGTTTTAACTATGGACTTAAACAGGCCCATTTAAAGGTGTCTGTACAGAAATTTGGGTTTCTTGGCCCAAAAACCTCAGATGTTTTTTAAGCATATTAAAATTTCAACGACGCCACTTGACATTTGTTGTCTTATTATTTATTATATTATAGCAGAGAATTGAATATTTTGTATGGTGTGTGATATGATTGATTGACCTAATGTTTACTGTTTACATGACGTATATTCCACCTATAGTTTCAACCATAAACGTAATTAAAAAAAAGGCAATTAAAATTTAAAACTATGCTAAATATCCAAATCCAAAAAGAGCTTTCCACTAAGAAATATATGATTTAAAATATCAACATGTTAAGTCAGATATTAATTGAAAGATGTATATACGACAAAAATAAATTGTGCTAATTGACAAAGAATGCATAAAATTAAATAACAGTTTAGGGGATTTGGGGCCATTGAGAGTGAGAGGTGAGTGCACGAGTTTATGGCAAGTTTTGGGCCTCACTTGCTATTCTTTATTAATTACCATACCTGTTCTGGTCTAATATATTTATCGACACAAAAATATTGAAGTTGTGAATTATCAATAAATAATATTAAATCGTTGTCGCAGATAATAAATAGTGATCCAGTCTCATGCTGCATTTATCAATGCCCACTATCGTAACTAGAAATTTCAAAGCTTGGACTCCAAACCTATGTGGTCAGCGATACGAAGGAAGTAAAATTTTCTAGGTAAGAAGAGTTTTTTTTTGTCTAGTATCTCTGGTAAAAGTTTTAAAACAAGTAAGATCAACGTTTTAAGTCATCACATATATTATTGAGAAAACTTGGCAAAACGGTAGTTTCAATATAAAATAAAGTTTATAATTTGTCAAATGAATGAGTAGTTGTTTTTATATATTAATTGTAATTTGTAAAATGGCCTCTTAATAATAATGTAGTGGTTTCTTAATAATTTATGAAATTACAACAACAAAAGCTGAAAACCGAAGAGCCGATTTGAGACCTACCAAAAAAAAAAAAATTCGGTTACCAGGAATTTGATACAGGTATCAACTATTTGACAGAAAAAAAAGTATTTAGACAACATGCATGGTACGTAATTTTATACTGTATAATGTAGTACCAAAAAAAGGGGCTCGATAGAAACAGCGAATTTATTTCATGATCGTTTTTGGTTCTCTAAAAGCGTGGCACATCAAATCTTTAACAACTTTGTTTCATCTTTACGTTTCAAAGGACTCCCCGAGACAATTTTACCAAAACTTTCGTAACTTTATCTCACTTATAAAGCAAACTATGGACAACATTGATCTGAATTTCTATTTCACATTTATCTTTGATTATTCTCGTACGTACAACTTTAATAAAAATGACTGAATGATAGAAGACAAGTAAACTATCGTTAATAATATTTCCACCATGCAGATTTTTAATTATTTCCACACCATCGATCCCACCAGCAGGATTCAAGTCTGACTAAGACCTTCTCGGGAGGATTATACCTACAAAAAAAAAGCTTCTCGATAGCTAAAATTAATGTATAAGAACATATGCAATGGGAGTTTCTCACTCAAATCTCTTATATAAAAAGAAAATAATAAAATAATAAGAAATATTATTTAATTGTGAAAGTTTTTCAGAAAAAAATAGAGAAAGTCTCTCAAAATCTATCACTTGAGAGACTTTCACCACTTTTTTGAGATACTCTCACAATTAAATAATATTTTTTATTATTTTATTTTTTATTTTTGACATGAGATACTTGGGTGAGAGGCTACCATTGCACATACTCTAATGAATGAGATCTCTTAGGCCGTGTTTTCGTGATTAATTAAAACTGAAAACCTAATCTTGTTAATTCGGTAAAATATGATTTTAGTTCTACTCTGCTCGTTTTTTTTAGAAAATCGAATTCTCAAATTGATAATTTTAAGTTTCCTCGAGTATTATTAAACAATATGCGCCTGTGCCTGTTTTTAAAATATAAACTCAGCATCAAATGTAGAAATATGTTAGCTATCGTAACACACACAAAAGAAAACTGCGGTTAGAACTTAATTAATTAGAAGCTCATATATACTCAAATCAAAAATACCTTTTGACAAAGGCGTATTAACAAGAACCCGGCATATATACATATGGAGATGGCAGCTTTAGGTTCGTTCAAAGACCGGGGAGACCAAACCAAACATATAAATTAGGTTGCTCCTGATTTTTAAAAAGTCCAAAGTCTCCTCTCTTACAAGCAAAGCACATAAACCTAACCCTTTTAGGCTCTAATTACTTACTGAAGTTAACCTATATTGACCGGTTTAATCCAAATCAAGCTAATATTTGGTTCTTATAAATGTGGGATAAGAAACGAGTTAAATTTTCTGCCATTGTATAATTTGTAAGGTGAAAGGAATTATTTTGACCTAGTTGGGTTTTGTTTAGTGTTCACTCGCGTGGTAACTTGCACAACCAAACCGATTATAACCTGGTAGTCGAAACCGGGTTATATTATTGCTAAAAAAAAAAAAACAAAAAAAACCCGTACAATGAAGTATGATTTTACCAAATTGACAGCCTGTGCAGTTGGTGCGCATGTATGTTGTATTTACTTCAATGACACTCTCTTTTTTTTCTGAATAATTATTGGTGCATTTGTATTTGTATATATATACATGTATAATTTGCATGCACATGTTAATCCATATGTAACGTAATTCACTAGTCACTACACCACTTTTTGGTATGCCATTCTAAATTTGATTAATATAACTTATCAATTCGTAAATAATATTGGGTTGTGGTGACTCAAATTTGTTTTGTAGTATTGGAATATAATGTAAGATTTTTATATACTACAAATAAACACAAGTGCAGGAGAAAGAAAAAAAAAAGATATTTGGGGATTCCATAGGCTCCGGAGATCGAACACTTATCAAGGAGAGATCTGAAGCCTTTTTTCGTCATAAAATAAATTTGGATAACATTGATCCAATCAAATTCATTTCTCGGTCAGCTTGTTTATATAAGTAAATTTGAACTGACTCCTTGAAACAGATGCCATATGACTCATGAGCACAAGCATCAATGGACTATTATTACATGATTCTTTTTCTTATAAAAATTTTCGACTACATTTCTTTAACTAATTCAGAAATGTCCAAAAAAATACTACCGCCTAAAAGAGTTACTTATTGATAAAATTTTCAGAAATGAATGAATGTGGCATGTAACGCGCGACTGTCATGTCATATCATCTCGTTGTACAACGTATGTGTGTTCCCTGGCTAGGACATATATCCCATAAAATATAAATGATTCAAAAGATTAAAGTACCATCAATCTTGGAGATGTCACCTCATTGTTTATTGTTTATATCATTTTTCATAGGTTCCATCAATTTATTTTCTTATGTCGAAAACGAATCTCATATTAATATAGTAAACTTTATACATTTTATTGTTTACTACGACGAAAAAATGCATCCTTTGAATGGTTATCTACCAATCAAACGAAGGAACAAAATGGAGAGGTGGAATAATTCAATTAAAACGGTCTAATAAATGGATAATCGTTATGTTTTTTTTTTTTTGCTTTTATCTCTTTGTATCACCATATATTTTTACACCATTATTTTTTACTATGATTTTATTTCACCATTTATTACCATTGTCTCTTACTTAAAATTAAAAACAATTATCACCGTATGGCAAAAATTATACATTTATTAATTAGACTAAAATGTCAAATAGACTGTTCTTAGAAAAGCATGTACAGCTTCACATCGGGCATGAGATGAATTTGTCTCCAAATGTATGACTATGAGATTAACATTTTTAATAACCAAATATGCTAAAACTTAGCAAGTTCGATTCAAGGTGGCTATGCATGGCATATTGGCATCGGAATCTCACATGAACGAGTGATTTATGGTCTTGTTCTTGTACATGTATAAACATGTTTGAAATCAAATAAATGACCATAAAAGTTGCTAGAATTGAAAAATTATAGCAAATGTGGGATCCTCAGAAAAAAATGTTCGATGATATATATATAACAACTTCCAAATAGACCGAACTATTTGATAATGAGCTCAAGTAATGTGGTATTTGTTTTTGGACACAATTTACACAAAGTGAGCAAAAATCATATTTCTAAACATCATGATGACACGTGGATGAAGCTCGTGACGTTGGATCCACATGCACATTACTTTAACGCAGTACCACGTGACGGAAAACGGAAAAGCGTCACATGATTGAGCAGGATCTAATGAACTGACTATCCAATCAGATAGCAACACATGTCAAATGGCAGAACCTTATCACGTGTACTTTATTCCGACCGTCCCTTCTCGCAAGTGCCCCTCCCGTCACTCCGTCAGTACCGCTTTACTCTTCTCTAAAATTTTTTGTTTAATGTTTCGACTCCTAGAGATTACTACACATTTATGCTTCTTGTTTTGGTTTTTGAGCGATATTGTTCATATCTCGCTAAACTGAGTGAGGATTAGATCAATTTAAAATCTATGTTTTATCTATCATCGTGATGTTACAAAAATGAAAACTATCTATAACTACCCATCAAAAGCTATGCAAACGACTTGGGAATGCATGTGGGAGTAGTTTGCTTATAACAATATTTCATTGGCTTAGACGCTTTATGTCATGTGTCACATGTTTATACTATTATTTCTCCAGTAAGAAATTATTGTTTTCGTCAAATAGGTGGGAACAATCATTTTAATGCCACCTCAATGATTGTTTCTACGTACGGCTAAAATGTGATCATTTGCACTCTATATATTCATGTGTTTGAACTGATACATAGTCCACTTAGAAACTTTCTTTCCTTAGGCAAATTTATTTTGAGTTTATTAGTCATCACAGTCTTCCAACTTCATATGGATATACTCCCTCTGTTCCTAATAGTTTGATGTTCTGGAGTTTTAACACATATTAAGAACTTAATTATTGTTTAATCATTTAACATTGTTTTTAATTTTAAATATTTTTAATAATTATCAACTAATAGTAGTCTGAAAGTTAATGATTTATAATCATTTCATCTTGAAATTTACAATTTACTATTATAAGTCAATAAAAATAAAAATAAAATAGTAAGAAATTAATCTTTGTGCAACAAACTAAATAGTTAGAAAATCAATCTTTTAGGAAGAAGAGGGAATATATCTTATCTCGAATTAATAATATGGAGGGTATCAATCTTATATATAGTTTTTAAGAAGTTGTTAGAAAATAATTCATAAATTTTTTATCCATTCAACATAAGAAAAGAAAACAATTAGGTAACCAATAAATAAGATAATTTCTTTTGTTAATTTTAAAGAAGATATCAGAAAAATATAAATAGAAAATAAGCGAAGGAGATTTGTATAACATGATCGTTTTTTTTTTTTTTAGGTCAACTTCATCTTAGTTTTTCTTTTCTTATATTCAGATCATTTTCATCTTGTCTTAATATCTTTATTTGCTCATGGAATTTCAAATACTGTATTTGATAGTTAAAAAGTAGTTAGAACTTAGAACCAATATAATTACAATTAAATGCTGCCGACGTGTTTATCCTAAGAAAAAGACAAAGTCAGTCGTTTCACGTCACTTATTTTGTCAATAATAAATCAGTTACTGTTAACTCAATATTGTTATAGCTTGTCACGTAGAATAATAATCACTTTTTTAGGAGAACAAATTTGGATCGAATATGGTCCTCTCCCATATTTTTTCTTTAATATTGGAATTAGGTATACGCCCTAATCAACCCCCGAACCCAGAGACTTCAGGGTATAGAAAATGAAATTCATGGTGTACATAATTTTTTTTTTTTGTGAGTAAAAAAGTTTAGTTGAATAACGAATCCTATCAGTGTGTGTGCCTACGAAAATCATGTGTTATCTACTGAGAAAAGCTCAGGACCACCATGCCCTTTTTATCAACCGCCTTACTTGTCCTTTATTCTTTCAACCTCTTACGTTATAACTTATAACTTATAACCACAAGGAAAGTTCTCGAAAATTCTCGACATTTTCATACCCTAAAAAAATTTATATATTTAATTCTCTCTTTATGATTAATCATATTGGTATATATAAAATATTGACAACAGTGTAAAAACCACCAGAAAGGCAAAAGTTTGGATATTATAGATTTATAGCACGAATTAGTACACATCAATACATCATTATCTTAGTGGTGTCAGATTTGGTGTCCTAACATCGCATTTGTTACTTCTATAAATTATAGTAATTAATTTCAAATCAAATGAATATAATTTTATCCCGTAAAAAATGAAGGTACTTTTATATACAATAACTAATTAGCAACGGTATCATTCCCATTCGCATACTGTTACAATAATATATTTTTATATTTTTAATTATCTTGAAAAATTTTAGTTTGGAAAATAGAGTAAACACATGTATAATTTTTTTAAATAGAAATACACATGTATTTAATTAGAAAGAAACACATTAAACATTTGAGTAGGAAGAAATATCTTTGAAAATATGTGTATGAAAATATGAGTCATAAGAGAGAAGAAATAAGCAAGACATCAAATGTGATAAATATATATATATATATATATATATATATATATATATATATATATATATATATATATAGGCATACAATTGTTTTCAAAATCACACATCATAATAAATTATTTAGGTTTTAATAAAAAACGGTATTGATAGGGATAGTTGGGTAAATTCCAAGAAATGTCAGCCCAGAGTTGGTATAAGTAAACCGGAACGGTTAAGAGTTCGTTCTTATTTCTTCTTCTTCCTTTTCTTCTTCAACGACCCCTCCTCTTCCACTCTCAAGTCCCTGCGTAAAAAATACAGAGCCAGAGAAAGAGAGAGAGAGAGAGAGACCAAGATTCTCTTTAACACCATCTTTAATTAAACTACGAAAACTCCAGAGCACCACCTCTCTTTGAATTTCTCGTAGACTACGTGAAAAATCTCAGCTTTTTGGTTTCGGAGGCTCTGAAGATTGATGAGCTACTTCTTTTTGCTGTATCTGATTTTTACCTAATTTATAGTTTCGATTCGTCTTATGGAGTTGTTTGGATTGAATTAGATACTTTGATTCCTGGGGAATCTCTATTCTTCTCTGGTTGTTGAAGAGAAAAATAATGTCGACGAAGATCAAAGGAGAGCTTTTTTCGTCCAGAAGCTTAGTATCCAAGAAATGGACATTTTTACTCTGCTTTGGGAGCTTCTGCTTTGGGATACTCTTCACCGATAGGTTAAAAATCTTGACTTTATACTTTTTCCAGCTGTTTTTTATTTTATTCTTCTTTGTTTCACATGTTGTTCTTATGGTTTGTTTCTTCAGAGATTCATGTTGTTCTTATAGAGCTAAAACAATTTGCTTTCTGGGATTTCACTTTTTTCAATCAATGAGATCCGATTAAAGTTAGTTCTACTCTGTTTCTTGAGCCTACGTTACGTAATTTCTACTTTGGTCTGTCGATTTGTAATGAAGATCATTGCTAGCTGGTGACTATTGGTATAACCATATTAATGCAATAAAATGATAATTTAACTTCTGGATTAAGCTATGAGCCTATGAGACATGATTTTGGTGTCAACGACTCTTTGTCTCAAAACTTATGAAACTCTCTGTTACAGGATGTGGATTATTCCAGAGTCTAAAGACATGTCTCGACCATCTGTAAGTACAGAAGCTGAAAGACTTAAGCTGATCTCTGAGGGCTGTGATCCGAAAAATGTGTGTGTAATGTGTTTCTTGTTCGATTCATTTTAGTCAATTTTGGTTGAGTTTGTACAAGTTTTGATTGGTTTTCTTTTTTTAGCTCTACCAGAAAGAAGTAAATCGTGATCCTCAGGCTTTGCTTGGAGAAGTTTCCAAGACTCATAATGCTATACAGTAAGATAAATCTTTAAGCTCTAGTGATCCAAATTCAGAATCTTCGAAAACTTCTCAGGTTTCAAAACGTTCTTGTTTAACTTCAGGACATTGGATAAGACCATTTCAAGTTTAGAGATGGAGTTAGCCGCAGCAAGATCAGCACAGGAGTCTTTGATAAACGGTGCTCCTATATCGAATGATGTGGAGAAGAGGCAATTACCGGGGAAAAGACGGTATTTGATGGTTGTAGGGATTAATACTGCTTTTAGTAGCCGCAAGAGAAGAGATTCTGTTCGAACAACTTGGATGCCTTCAGGTTCCAACACCACTTTCTAGCTTCATTATCTTCATGGTTGCTGATATATATCACCATCTTCCTTGATGCTTGTTTCTGTCAATTTCAATGCTTGTAGGTGAGAAAAGAAAGAAGTTAGAGGAAGAGAAGGGAATTATTATACGGTTTGTGATTGGTCATAGGTGAGTGAGAGTTTGAATCTTTAAGTATAATGTCAGATATCGAATCAACCACTGTGTTCTTACATAGTTTCTGAGACGAGTCCCACTTAGTGTTCTCTGCATATCTGATCTTATTTGTCACTGGTTCTTTAGTGCCACGGCGGGCGGAATTCTAGACCGATCCATTGAAGCAGAGGACAAGAAACATGGAGATTTCTTGAGATTGGTATTTTTTTTTCTTCTCATATTGACTCGCCCAAAGCCGTTATAACAGTTTCTTATATTCATTTGTGATTCCTTGCTGCTTATAACAGGACCATGTTGAAGGATACCTTGAGTTATCAGGGAAAACAAAAACATATTTTTCTACAGCTGTTTCAAAGTGGGATGCAGAATTCTATGTCAAAGTAGATGATGATGTTCATGTAAATATCGGTAAGCTCTACAATTTTCCACCGGATTATGTAAAAGTTTCAGTCAGTTTGTATTTCCTAGTTTGTTTGTTGCTAATATCAATTGTTTTGTTGAAAATATCTGCAGCAACACTTGGGGAAACTCTTGTTAGACACAGGAAGAAACATCGAGTCTATATCGGCTGCATGAAATCTGGTCCAGTCCTATCTCAAAAGTAAAATCTCATTTCTCCCACTTTCCTTCTTTTTGAATAAGTTTCTCAGTTTTGTTATAACTCACATTTTTTCTATGGAGCAGAGGAGTTAGATACCATGAGCCTGAATATTGGAAATTTGGTGAGAATGGAAACAAGTACTTCCGTCACGCTACTGGACAATTATACGCCATTTCAAGAGACTTGGCTTCTTACATTGCCCTTAATCAGTAAGATTTGAACTCCTTTGTACTCTATGTATGCCTCATTCTCCATCTAATTTCTCTTCTTACAAAATGTTCCAGGCATGTTCTGCACAAATATGCAAATGAGGATGTTACATTAGGTGCTTGGTTTATCGGGCTTGATGTTACACATATCGACGATAGAAGGCTATGTTGCGGCACTCCTCCGGGTACCTTCTCGGTTTCTCTTCCTTTCCTTCAAATATCTATAGACTCAGTTCAATACATGTTAGATGATTGTGGAGTGGTAAAAAGTTAAAACTTAGTTAATTCTATGCACCTAACTAGAATGTTTTCTTTGAAGCAAACTTTAACCAGAATCTTGATGTAACTGGAATCATATGATATACACTAAATCTGATTCTTGGTGAATTACAGATTGTGAATGGAAGGCACAAGCAGGCAACATATGTGTAGCTTCATTTGACTGGACCTGTAGTGGTATCTGCAGATCAGCTGATCGAATTAAAGAAGTTCACAAGCGATGTGGTGAACCAGAAAACGCTATTTGGAAAGCCAGATTTTGAGGCCTTCCACAACATATACACATAGATCATATATAGAATTTGTTTTTCAAACCCAAACAGACATCAAACGATGATCACCCGGAAAACAATTCTCCTTCTTCTTGTTCATATTCTTTATGAACCAAGAAGATAGCTACATTTGTTTGTATATCATAGTTAAATACATGGTAGAGGACTATAGAGAGATAAGTATGAAATGAAACTCTTGCAAAGATAGCGGTTTGCGACAAAGCGTTTACGTTTTAGTAGAAGGAAACCACAAACCAGCGGCTGCAGCAAACGCGCTTGCTTCTTTCTGATTTTGGCTGTTTTTTTTGGGGGGAGTGAAGTAGCTTGTGTGTTTTATTTAGATCAATGCAAAACTTTTTGTGATTTTGATTAGGGATCAATCATGAATAAGTAACGAATGTTTAAATATATTGTTGAAGTAACGAATGTTTTAAATATCTTGTTACAAAGAAATAAATAAGAGGAGGTAAAAATAGAACATGTGTTTATCAAAGTAATGCTCTTTATTATTTTACTCTGTGACACACAATCTCTGGTTCGATGGTGCTACGGAGATGGCGGAGAAGGCAAATCCGGCAAGTTCTGACACCGGTTTAACCGGAGGGACCGAAATGTTGCATCTTTTTTCTGCTCCGTTGCTATGGGGGAGACGAAGCAGGGTCTCATTTCTTGCTCGCTCAAAAAGGTTCGGACTTTCTCTCAAATGTCTTGTGGGTTTTGTTCAGAGGAAGACAAAATTGACGGATTTTATTAGGTGACAAAAAAAAAAAAAAAAGAGTAACGCTTGAAGAGCAAAATTGAACCAAACAGGAATAAAGTCTTTGTGTCTTTTAATGATTCACGAGAAATTTGATAGGAGGTCCTATGTCTTTGTTCCAATTTGGATTCTTCTGTTAAATTGTTTTCTTGTGATTCTGTATTGGGAATGTGTGCTCTTTTGGTTTCTTCACCTCCATTTACGGTCTTTGTATTCTTCTGAAACGTTTATTATTTAGAGTCTCACTTCTCTTACTTTTGAGTTTTCCTCTTAAATCACCTCTTTTGTCTCCTCTTTTTACTTTAGTTTTCTTTGCAAAAGTTTGGTTTTGGTTTGGATCCAACGGTACTGCAATTTCCGTGGTATGTTGTTCAATTTAGAAGTTTCTTATGTGATTGTTGTGATCTATACATGTTATAAAGAGTATGGTTTTGTTAAAGAACCTCTTTTCTCAAAGAAGTAAAGGCTTAGGGAAGAGCTATAGAGAGCTAAAATGGAAAAGAAAGTATGGTCACTTAGCACTACATGTGAACAGCTATCCAACAAATAGATAGAAAACAAGCGGTCGGGTTCTTTTAGTTTAAAGTCTAGATAAGTATCATTCCCTTGATAGACTCAACAACACTGTTCCACACTTCCACTATTCTAATTAAAGTCTTTGTCCGTTTACTCCTTTGTGTTTAAGTAAACTCCTTTTATAGAGATATTTCTCACCATTTTTTATCTATCTGCAGGGTATGATATAACATCTAGAGGATACAAGAGGTGGTCAGTTGAAAAAGATTGAAATTTTGATTGGGGAGTGTTTACGACTGAAGCTATGACGGAACCGGGTTTGATTCTCATGTGGTTCCCTTTGATGGTTTTGGGATTGTTTGTTTTGAAATGGGTGTTGAAGAGTGTGAATGTTTGGATTTATGAGTCCAAACTTGGTGAGAAAAAACACTATCTACCACCAGGTGATTTGGGATGGCCAATCATAGGCAACATGTGGTCCTTTCTTAGAGCTTTCAAAACATCTGATCCTGAATCCTTCATCCAATCCTACATCACAAGGTGCTCTCTCTTCTCAAACTATTTCACAAAGTGCTCAGTTTCCACTACTTTTTGCTTTACTTGAGATTTTGTTTTTGCTCTCTTGCTTCTCCATATCATGAATTGAAAACTTAGACACACTCTCCGTTTCCTCAATGATGCAGGTATGGGCGTACCGGTATTTATAAAGCACACATGTTTGGGTACCCATGTGTACTAGTAACAACACCAGAGACTTGTCGCCGAGTTCTAACAGATGATGATGCCTTTCACATAGGTTGGCCAAAATCTACCATGAAACTCATTGGCAGGAAGTCCTTTGTCGGTATCTCCTTTGAAGAACACAAGCGGCTCAGGCGTTTGACTTCTGCTCCTGTCAATGGCCCTGAAGCTCTCTCTGTCTACATACAATTCATTGAAGAAACTGTTATTACTGATCTAGAAAAATGGTCCAAAATGGGAGAAATCGAGTTCTTATCTCATTTGCGTAAGCTTACGTTTAAGGTCATTATGTACATATTTCTCAGCAGTGAGAGTGAGCATGTCATGGATGCACTGGAACGGGAATATACCAACCTTAACTACGGAGTTCGAGCAATGGGTATTAATCTTCCTGGATTTGCTTATCATAGAGCTTTGAAGGTAAAACATTCAACAACCTTTGATTCCACTTGTGCATATCTGTTGGGATTTGAAGAGTAGTATTTTCCACTTATACAGGCAAGGAAAAAACTTGTAGCTGCCTTTCAGTCCATAGTGACTAACCGAAGAAATCAAAGGAAGCAGAATATTTCATCCAATAGAAAAGACATGCTGGATAATCTAATAGATGTTAAAGATGAAAACGGAAGAGTTTTAGATGACGAGGAAATTATTGATCTTTTGTTGATGTATCTTAATGCGGGTCATGAATCTTCTGGACACCTCACTATGTGGGCTACCATTTTGATGCAAGAACACCCTGAAATTCTACAAAAGGCAAAGGTAACTAGAAAATAGTTCTATATTTTTATTTTCCATTTCAGTGTACAGTCTTTGTGATATTCGTTGTACCATAGGAAGAGCAAGAGAGGATCGTAAAAAACAGAGCGCTGGGACAGAAGTTGACGCTAAAAGAGACACGTGAAATGGAGTATCTTTCTCAGGTCAAGTTTCTGCCTCATTGCAACGTAATGTTTTGTGTTTATAAACATTGTTTGAGTTGTTACACAGTCTTTAACTGATGAAAAGAGTCTTTTACCAGGTTATTGATGAGACACTTCGAGTAATAACATTCTCTCTTACAGCCTTCCGGGAAGCAAAGAGTGATGTCCAAATAGATGGTCAGTATACTTTTTACCTAATATGGAACACAGTAAATCATCTTGAAACTTCCATTATACTCATTTCTCATGTTTTGTTTTCAGGCTATATCATTCCAAAAGGCTGGAAAGTTCTGACTTGGTTTAGGAACGTCCATTTGGACCCTGAGATCTACCCGGATCCAAAGAAATTTGATCCTTCAAGATGGGAAGTATGTAGAGATAACAGACTTATCGCATTCTACAATGAAACTGTCTTTGTAACTGTATTTGGTGCTGCAGTCTCTTTATATGTCAAAAGTACCTGAACATTGTCTGGTTCATTCTACAGGGATACACACCAAAAGCCGGCACATTCCTTCCTTTTGGATTAGGAAGCCATCTTTGCCCTGGAAACGATCTTGCAAAGCTCGAGATTTCCATTTTTCTTCATCATTTCCTCCTCAGATACCGGTAACTTCCCCTCTTTCTTCTAGTTCCCATTCTGCATATAGCTGCAGAATCATAATGTTTTGTTTGCAATGGCGAAATCACAGGGTAGAAAGGAGCAATCCAGGGTGTCCGGTGATGTTCTTGCCTCACAATCGACCCAAAGATAATTGCTTAGCAAGAATCACCAAAACGACGCCGTAATCATCATCTTCAAACTAGTAGACCCCTTTACCAAATATATAAGCTTCTTTTCAGGTTTCCATTGTCTCCTCTTCTCTTAGAACTCGATCCAAACCGGTCCGGTTTGTGAATTTGGTTTACTAGCAAATATATGTCACCATAGTTTGAAGGATTTTTCAAAGTAATGTTCAAACTTTCTTCTGGTTTAGTTTCAAATTTGGTTATACTCTCTCTGTTTCATAATAAGTGTCGTTTAAGGTTTTTACACACATATTAAGAAAACAATTAAATTTTCTGTTTTACCCATTATCTATATATTTTATTGTTTTTTCATTGGTCAATACATTAAATTAGTAGGGACAAAACTGGAAATTTTACCAAACATCTGCATTGAAAACACAAAATGACACTTATTTTGAAACAAAATTAAAAGGCTAAAACGATACTTAATATGAAACGGAGGGAGTAACATATAAGCACATAAAAAGCAAAATCGAATTTCCTGAAATAAATTCTAGTTTGATTACCACATAAAGGTTAGTGTAGATTGATGAAACTAACATCAAGGTTTGTTCTTTATTTCGCATTTATTAGCCAAATAATGCATCATTTTATCTCTTCTATATCACATTTCTAATACAAGTGGAGAATTGACTTCTTCAATAAATATTCAATTTATTGGTATTGACTATTGAACTAGTACTATTAATATAGTTGTACTTAGTTTTCTCGAATTAAAAAAAAAATTAGAAGACAAATATTTTGTAAGAATAATTAAAGATGAGAGTAAAGCCCACAACAGCAGAGTACAACAACAACAACACCGTTATCTCCTGTCCACTATCCGAGTTTTTTTTAGACAACAAATAGACAGCTCGGACTCTTGTACCACATTTGATTTCTTCTTCATTTTCTTAAATTTAGCAACTTTTTCACAACACATATCAGATTCAGAGGATTAAGTAGAGATTCTCACAACAAAGCTTCAAAAATGATCTTTAATTAGTGTTTTTGCTACATTGGATTCTCACTTTTTTTGCTTTTATCCATTATAAGCCCTGATTTTGTGGGGAGGGAAAGAAAAAAGTTTGGATTTTTATTTTTCCGGTGAGGAAAATATGACGACCAGAGGAAGCAGATCGGAGAAAGTCAAGAGAATTTTCCAGCAATTCGATGGAAACCGTGACGGCGGTTTAAGCAGAGAAGAGATGTCAGCTCTCGTCGTAGCTGTGAACCCTAGAGTTAAATTCAGCGACGAACAAATCAGCGCAATTCTCGACGAAGTGTTTCGTACCTACGCTGAATTCATCGACGGAGATAAAGGTTTGACCTTTGACGGTCTTCTCCGAACTTACGACGACGGTGCTGGAGATGTTGATCGTGATTTCGACGCTTTAGGGATTGAGTTTAACGCTGACGAGTCAAAGGGTGGCTCGGAAGCTTCGTCGTCTTCGATTACTGATGAGAGAGCTGTTGAGGCGCAGAAGCAGCAGAGAACGGCGGCTTGGGCGGTTTCGCCGAATCATGGTATTGTTTTTGATGAGACGTGGAAGCTTGTTGATGATTTGGAGATTTTGGTTAAGAGGTTGAAGTCTAAGCAGGAGAAAGATGGGAAATTGAAAGTGGATAATAATAATAATGTGGATGCGTTTTCTGATGCTGGATGGTCTAGAGAGTTGGGACCGTCTTCGGATATTTCGGATAAAAGAATCTATTGGGAAGAATCGACTCACGATTACGCGGTGTTTGTGAAGGAATTAGGTGTGTTGAGAAGTAAAGCTGATGGTGCTAGATCAAGAGAAGAAGCTTTTGATGGACATATGGCGATTGGTAGGGTTTTGTATGAGCATCAGTTGTTTAAAGAAGCTCTTGTTAGTTTTAAGAGAGCTTGCGAGTTGCAACCGACGGATGTGAGACCTCATTTCAAAGCTGGGAATTGTCTTTATGTATTGGGGAAGTATAAAGAGTCCAAAGACGAGTTTTTGTTGGCGTTGGAAGCTGCGGAGTCCGGCGGGAATCAATGGGCTTACTTGCTTCCTCAGATTTATGTCAATCTCGGTATCTCTCTTGAAGGCGAAGGTATGGTTTTGAGTGCTTGTGAGTATTATAGAGAGGCTGCGATTCTTTGTCCAACGCATTATAGAGCCTTGAAGCTTCTAGGTAGTGCTCTGTTCGGTGTAGGAGAGTATAGAGCTGCTGTGAAGGCTTTAGAGGAAGCTATATATTTGAAACCGGATTATGCTGATGCGCATTGTGATTTGGCTTCGTCGCTTCATGCCATGGGTGAGGATGAGAGGGCTATTGAGGTTTTCCAGAGAGCTATAGATTTGAAACCTGGCCATGTCGATGCTCTTTATAATCTCGGTGGCCTTTACATGGATTTGGGTAGGTTTCAAAGAGCTTCAGAGATGTACACTAGAGTTTTAGCGGTGTGGCCTAACCATTGGCGTGCACAACTCAACAAGGCTGTGTCCTTGTTGGGCGCTGGAGAGACCGAAGAAGCTAAGCGGGCTTTAAAGGAGGCCCTGAAAATGACAAACCGAGTTGAGTTGCACGATGCAGTATCTCATCTGAAACAGTTACAGAAGAAAAAGGTCAAAAAAGGAAATAGTGCGAATGAAGAAGGTCCGTTTATTGTTGTGGAACCTTCCAAATTCAAGACGGTAGGCGAGAAGACTACTTTAAGGCCAGATTTAGCCATTGCTCTTCAAATTAGAGCCTTCCAGAGAGTTACAAGGCTGTGGAAATGCGATGTTGAAGCATTAAGAAGAGAGATGAGAGACAACAATGTTCCTGTATCCTATTCCGGCAATGGAGTGCCCACAAAATCTATAAGGAGACCAAACTTAGAAGAGATTCTCCGGCGTCTGCTTAATGTCCTGAAACCTGAAACTTTCCAAGGAGCGATTAAGGCCATAAACGAGAAAATCCTCTCGGTGCTCGATGATTCAGGGTCGGGAAGAGTTGATTTGGGAATGTTTTATGCGGTGATTGCTCCTTTATGTGGTGGCCATCCAGACAAAAGGAAAAGAGTTGCATTTGATGCGCTTCTTTGGAAACCAGAAAACGAAGGAAGCTCTCAGATTACAAAAATGGAAGCCGTCAACTACATCAAACTCTTGAGAGCTATCTACATACCGTCACAAGGAATGAGCGAAATGTTAGAAGTTCATGGAGAAACTGATGATACTTCGACGGTAACATTCAACCAGTTTCTAGAGATGTACGATGATTCAGAGTGGGGATTTGGTATCATGTCGACTGTTTTTAAACTCGAAACAAGAGATAGGAATCGACACGGGAACCACGTTTGTTCGGTTTGTCGATATCCGATTATCGGGTCTCGGTTTAAGGAAGTGAAAACAGGGTTTAGCCTCTGTAACCAATGTTACAGCGAAGGGAAAATTCCTTCAACGTTTAAACAGCAGGAGGAATATAAATTCAGAGAGTATGGAAGTGAAGTGGAAGCCATGAAAGCTAAGTGTGTTTGTTTTTCAATGCAGTCTCATAAAAAACAATAGCCACTTGAAAAATATCCATAAGCTTCTTCCTTTTTTGTGTGGTATTTTTTTTTCCACAGTTATTGTTTCTTAAATCTTATTCTCTAGTCTTTTTAAGTTGTGTGTATAGTTTTGATGAAGTGTGTGTTGGTGAACAAGTATGAATGTATGATTTCTTGTTGTACTCTAAAATTGTTTTTTTTTTTTCCAAAATATTTACTAATTTTTCTACTCAATTTTCAGATTGATATGGTTTTGTCAATGGTCGTGAATGGAATACTGCAGGCATTTTCTAGAATGGAATTTCTGACATTTTCAGACTTGGCCAGTTTCTGACATTCTAAAAATTGTCCGATTCAGACAAGTCCAAAATCTAGAATGTTCATAGCATCTCTGGTCGTTGCATATTGATGCTAATTTTGGAATGAGTGCGTTTTTTTAGCTTTTTATCTTCTTTTTTTTTTTTTTGTCTAAATTAGCTTTTTATCTTTTAGTACTACTTTTTTACTCGCGTAGTGCTATTTGACTCGTTAATATATAAATGAAAGGAAAACTATATTTTGAGGATCGGATCACTTTTTATTTCCTTAGCTTTTGGGGTCTCTGCAGGAGTGAGTGACATCAATATATTGGAGCTAAAGTAAAGTGAAAATGTAGAAATAAAAAGACTTCTGATCCAAGAACTGCAGTATGATGTCAGAACTCAGATAAGGTGCAAGTACAGAAGAAAAAAATATGTATGGACCTACTTGCATAATTATTATCTTCATTTTTTTCTTCCGGGGTGCCGAATTTAAGGAAATCATTTCTTGGAATAGTGTGAAATAATATGCAAATGACATAAGCCAATGGCAGTGGATGCAACTAGTCGTCTCACTGCCCAATCACATTCTCCTCCCCTATTTTCTACTTCTAGCTAGCTCTTCCTTGTTTCTTACGTTTGTTATAATAATTCTCCTAAATAAAAATCAAATTACACGTCTATGAGTTTGTGGTCTAGTGGCGAATCTAGATTCCATCTACAAGATCGTATGATTTAGGTCTTTTAGCTCAACTGCTTGGGGAAGGGACTAATTTCTCCGTTTTGGTCCCCGACCGGAGATCCACGGGCTTCGGCCCCAAACGTGGTAGATCTCTAAAAGAGAAAAAGAAAAATTACATATATAGGCTAATCAAATGCTGTTAAATGTTCTCGTTTACTCTAGACTATAGTTTGAGATCTCAAATTGTAGTTTTTTGGTGGTACACTAGTACTTGAACTCTAAAATTCTGTGTAGGAGGATTTGATAAATCGAAACAACAATCAAATGCAAAATTAGAATTTGTCCGAAAATGAATAAATAAAAGAAACTATCAGTCGAATAAATATGTTGTAAACTTTCACATCTATGTTCCACATGCGAAAGTTATGATAAATTTTCATGTTATGCATGTATTTTCGAGGTAATTATATAAATGCAATTCTTTTTTCTTGTGAACACTCTTGGTTAGCCATAAGTTCGATTTGTACGATGATTGAACCCAAAAGAAAAGTATCCTCATCTCTTTTAATTTCTCTTTTGTTCCTTGAAAACATGTTAACATAAAAGTTCATAGCACAGCCCAAGTTGAAGAAGATTTTACACAACAAAGACAAATTGAGCTCACAATTAGCTTTCTCTTTTCCAAATCAAAGAAATGATTTTACTCATGAGGAGGTTCCAAACTAACAGATGCTAGGCATGTTGCTCCAATAGCATGACCCCAACGAGGCCATAGGATCTACACTGGACGAAGGTGGCACCGTGGGTGGTTCCACCCTCCCGTTACCTTGATGGTTTCCCATTAGAATTGATCCGCTCGGTGGAGCAAGATATGAGGCTTCGTTTTGGATTTCCGTCACCCGGTACCAATCAGGCAACGGTGTTGTGGCTGAAGGGAAGTTGTTGAGAAGGCTCATCAATAAGTCATCATCATCATCCACCGTTGTTTTCACCATTAATGTTGGCTCATTGTACTTGTTGTGAATATTAGGGTTTGTTCCTGTTTCATTGAACTCAAGTTATGTAAAATAAAATGAAAGAGTTACTTAGGCCTAAGATCCAGTAGATATCTTCGATATTACCAAAGATCCATACTAGATTTGATTTTTACTTTGATCACTGATTTTGTAAATTTCAAAACTATGCAATATAAATAAAACGGTTATACCAAAAAAATTTATAAATTAAAATGATGGAAAATCTTATGTGCTTACCCAATGATGAATGATGAGAAGAGTTTAGATGATCTATTAACCGATTCTCAAAGTCCATCTTCACCCTCTTATCTTGAACCTCACATAGATCACTCGAGGAAACCCTAACGTCCTTGAAGACTCCGCCTCGAGACAAGGCTTGAGACTCCTCCAAGAGAGCATCAAGTAGTCCACTGTTGCCAGCTGGTGGCTCAAGATGGACACCATTGTCGAGAATAGGATTAGAACTGAACGAATGGGTCGGTGTTTGGTTTGAAGGAAGCTCTAGGACGGAATTTTCTAGTCCTAAAGGGAAAGAACTCGGTCTTATCTCAAGATCTCCCATAAGCAATGAACTATAACTCATAGCATCAATGTCTTTCTTATTTGTATTGTTTGTGTCCGAATTCTCGGAGATGAACTCAAGGATGTGGTTGGGATCGTTGGACGAGGATGATGAGGACAAAGGAACAGAGAAACCAAACTGGTTATTGTCATTCTCAAGGCTATTGTTGTAAAGAGAGAACATTTGAAAATCCATCGAAGAATCGGGGATCGGGTTTAGGCCGGGATTAGTAGTGACTAAAGGATCATCAGGACGCAGCCTTTTTGAAGGTTGAGAAGATGAAGAAGAGAATGAAGACGAAGATGATGAAGTATTAGAAGAATTAGTGTATTGAATCATATTTTGGTGGTTATGATCAAGATCTTGGTTTTGGAACTGGAAGGAAGTTAAATCAAACTCAAACTCATCATCATTATCAATTCCTTGATGTTGAATCTCATGAGGGTATAAAGGCAAACCAGCTCTTTGTCTTCTCTTCATCCTCGTGTTCCAATAGTTCTTGATCTCGTTGTCTGTTCTTCCAGGTAACTATATATACATCAAAAACAAAAACAAAACGTTTATAAGCATCAAACAAAAAAAATAGAGAAGCAAGATTAATCATGCTAAGAGAAAGAAAGATTCAAAGTTTAAAACACATTAAATCATGCAAATTGTGTGTTTAATTAGGAAAACAAAATTGCATATAAAAAAATTATAGCTCTTTAGTTTCTTGAATTGAAGAAACAAATAAGGAGATTAGTAACTAAAACAAAATTAATGAATAAATGAAAGAAAGAAAAAAAGATTTATGAGAAAATTTTAACCTGAGAAGCCATACGAGCCCATTTGTTTCCAAGCTTAGCGTGAAGCTCGATGATGATCTTTTCTTCATCAGGAGTAAAAGATCCTTTCTTTAGATTTGGCCGGAGATGATTCGCCCACCGTAACCGGCAACTTTTGCCACACCGGAGCAAACCTGAGTTCTTTTGCACGGCGTTCCAATTACCTTCGCCGTGTTTCCTCACGTACTCCGTCAAGATCGCATCCTCCGTCGTTGTCCACGGCCCTTTCTTCAACCCTCTCCCCTCCATCGTCGTTGTCGCCGTCGTCTCTCCACCACCATCCATCCTTTTCAACACGGCGACCCTCCGATCAAGGAGAGGAAGAAAAAGATTTTTCTCTCTGTTACTTGATATATACGATGTTTGTATATGTATATATATTTGTATATATGAGTTTTTTGTGTGTTATGAATTTAGATATATAGAAAAAAAAAAGAAAAGGGTGAATTTTTTTTAGAGGTGTTTGGTGTATATTTGGAAGAAATATAAATTTTGTATTTAATTATTACGTAATAATTTGTTGTTATTACGTGCTTTATTTAAACTTTTAATGCCTTGTTTTGTCTTCTTCTCGTCTTTTTGGTCTTTCCTTAGAGAAAAGACAGAGAGATTTTAAGAAATTACAGAAAGAGTTGATGATATAGATAAGACCTATATTGGAGTTGATACAAATTGTGATGAGATAATTATGAGAAATTATACTTTATCATCTCTTTGTCTATTTGAATCTTCTTCTTTTCTTTTTTCATACAAAGATAGTTTTGTGTTTATAAGTCGTTGTCAATAATCCATAGTAATTAGTCAAAGCCGTTTATTTGATGTTAACAGAGAATCTAATTGAAAATGACTTGTTCCACCTACTATAATAAACTTTTATGAAACATAGACAAACACTCGAATAAGACTAAGCTAAAAATATCAAAAACTAAGCCATGCAAGTAACATCTCAAATTGAAGTTTATATTTCTTGAAAATATATGATGAAATTTTGTTTCTTTTTTTTTTAATTACGAATTGGACATAAATTAAAGAAGAAGAAAAAAGGAGAGGAGTGAGCTTCTTTCACGGCCTCATGGAATGGGGACGTTCACTTCAAAGACGCGTTTTCCTCTTATTATTTACTTGTCTTACTCCTTTTCTTTTTCCCACACGCCTTTTATGTCTTTCTTCTTGCTCTTTTTTTTTTTCTAAATATTTTAAATAAATCGAGAAATAAATAATGTAATGATTTTCTTTTTTCTATATTAAGGGTAGAGGGAAAGAAAGATAAATGAAAAGTCATTTTATGCGATATTTCATGCAAAATTACGTTGGCATGATCACTTTTCATATGGGCAACATTTTTATCATAAGAGTTTGAGTCTTATAAGCAATTACTTCTTTTTAAGAGCAAAATTGCTCCAAAGTGTCAAATTGTATTACAACACTCCTCTTCAAAGATTCCCTAATTTTTCCCATTACAGTGTTTTACTATAATTTTAAAATATTAATTAAGAGTTGAAAAAAATAAAGTAAATTTATGAAAATATATGTTTATTTTGTCGTATATACATAATGTGTATTCACGAGTTCAACGCGTTTGATATTTTTTTTTACTTTTCAAAACAAATAATTTAATGACGTTGAATACGCTTAAATTTTTCTCTATTTGAAAAAATTGAATGATAAACACATGTATTTGGTGAAAATCTTTTTAGTTTAATTTTTTGAAAACTAAAATAATTGCCTAGTTAAAAAGAAAAATCCGCCTATAAAATTTCATTAGTCTTGCCTAGAAGTATGTATTTGAAACAAGGTTTCAAATATATTAATTTTCATTTTAGGATGTGTAAAACTATACCACATGATTAGAACATATAAACCTTAAATTAAATTTTACTTGATGTTTTGTTCTTTCCTATATATCACTTGAACTACCACTAATTGAAGTTTATACTTTTCTTAGACTTGATTATAACTCATGGATTGATCTACAGCCCACCAAGTTAAACTTACATACATATAATAATTATAATTTAAACTAAAAATCTGGTTAATTATAAGTAATTTAATTATTATGCGCGTCATACAGACAAGAGACTTGAAAAAAACAATCGGACCAATATAATAATTTTTTATAGGACCATATAATAATTAATTTCCAACTTTGACCTATTTAGTGATTTTCATTTTAAAATAAAATAATATGGTTTATTGTTTATTCATTATTTTTGAACATTTTTAATGGATAGTTGTACCTTGTCATATAATTCCCTCGATTTTGCCCATCCATTGGATTCTTTCACATTAATTTAAGAAGCCTTACCTTGAATAACTTTCCATATATATCCAGCTTCATTTGACCATAATACTATATAATTAATTTCTTACTTTGATGCAACAATATATCATATCTTCATGCCACACAGCTGTGGTCCAGTAGTGGTTGAGAATTGGGGAAAATTTTGAAAGAACTAACCCAGATTCGATTTACGCTGGAAACAAAAAACACATCTGTGTCTGAGGTTGGGGCAAAGGCGATCTAGCTATCCCCTGGCATTAATCGGAAAACATTCCAAACTCGGGACAGAGAGTGTGGTGGCCCTTCGGAGAGAAGTCCACTCTGAAGCACTTCGGTGCGTTTCTACCGGAGCTGACCCGATCAGCCGATAGTGTTTATAAAATAAATAAAAAAATCTTCATTACATTTCCACTATCTTTAAAAAAAAAAAAGGCTATAGTTTTTGTAATTTTGTAGAAGACGTTGCTTGCTGATTTCAGAAGTATATGTGAATAATTAAATCCTTTTGTAAGAAAACGTCGTCCCATTATTTAGAAATCTGAAGAGAAAACTAAAATTTTGGGCCTCTAATTAGAAAGGACTTGAAAAACTGTCATATATTTGTTTAGTGGGCTTTGGTTTTCTTTTTTTCTTTTCCGGAAAACCTAAATTTGCATAACATAACTTGAGTTTTACGCAAATCCGAAATCTTAAACTTATGTTTTTAACTTCAGCCCCGTCTTGTTGGCTTGTATTTATATATATTTAGCTTAATCCTAGGTTTAGGATTAGCTGTTGATGAGATTCAAGAGGATGCTGAGAAACACGAAGGGTCGAATATGACGTGTGTGCTACCTTGTGAAGATTTACTTGGGAAGTACGTAAAGTCCAAGGAAGAGATTTATACCGGCAAGCTTATGGGGGTTTATCCATGGTTACAATCATCTAAATGTAAGCCATTTAGTGTTTGCTTTTACGATTTTAACAGATGGGGCTTAAGAAGAATAGAGCTCAAAGGAATTGACGACGATGAATTTAGACGTCGTGTTGAGATTGGAAATCATGAGGTATTGAGTTTTTCAAGTTACATTGAGAATATTAGGTTCTTTGTGAGAAGGTTACATCGTTCCTTTAGCTTTTTTTCCATTCGATTTGTTCATGACTTGGCCATTTGGTCAGCGAATGGTCATCTTATCGGTAGAGTCCCGAGTTTAAAAAACCACTGCACCGAATCACCAATCAGTTTATACTTGGTATCACATTGGGCCATTGCGTGGCCAAGCTAAAAATCCGGTAAACCCGCCACAACTGTTTCGACGGTTTTCTTTACAAACACATCTTTTATAATGGATAACAAGAGTAGAACTATTACATGAATATGTACCATAAATTCATCATCATGGGTTTGTGTTGGATAACCAAATTTGATCTAAACTCTCAACGTCTTCACACTAAAGTTTCTCTCTTCCTCCTCAAATCACGTTTTCTTTTGGCAAAAGAGAAAACTACAACATTTCTTTGATGAAATCAAGGCTAAGTGTGTCCTTAACGATGAGAAACAATCCAAGGAATATCACAAGCATGATCCCTGAAGACATTATCCCTTGTTCTACCTCTACAGGAAGCTTCTTCCCTCCTCTAACCGCTTCCAATAATATCAATGCCAAAGTTCCACCATCAAGAGCTGGTAACGGCAAGAGATTGATCACCGCAAGGTTGATATTCAGCAACGCTGCGAATTGGTAAAGCCCATCGATATTTGATCTTGCCACTTCTGCTCCCACTGCAATAATCGCCACAGGACCTGCTACTTTACTTGCAGTTTGAGAAAAGTTGAAGAACGTTTGTTTTAGACCATCCAAAACATTAGAAGATAGCCCCATAAACTCCCTTCCCACGAATCTAAACGTTTCCGGAATGTTCCTCGGTCTCACCTTAGTGATTCTAACATTTGGAGACAACTGAACACCAATCTTCCCCGTCCCATCAAAGTTCTTATCCGGTGTAACCCGAATATCGAAATCTTTATTGCCTCTCTCGACCCTAAACAACACATCACTCTTCGGGTTTCTTTTGACAATGTCAACAATCTTGGAAACAGCGTCAGGCCCGGTTTTAGACAGCTCAGTACCGTCCACAGCGATGATTACATCACCCGAAAGCAATCCATAACGAGAAGCAGCAGAAAAGGTCTTAACTTCAGGAACAAGAACACCAGGAAACGCTTCTTGTACAGGCAAACCAACAGATAACACTTGAACAAAGATTATAGCATAAGCAAAGATCACATTGGCGATAATTCCAGCTGAAACAACAATCGATCTATCTAGAGTTGGTCTGTTCTTAAGCAAATTCTCATCGTCAATAGGAATCTCACTGTCAGGATCATTATCAGGGAAACCAACAAACCCACCTAAAGGAAAAGCCCTAAGCGAATACTCAACATTGTTGTAATCAAACTTAGCTAGAATCGGACCAAACCCAATTGCGAATTTACTCACATGGATCCCTTGGAGAGAAGCCGCAAGGAAATGACCTGATTCGTGAACGACGATGATCGTAGTGAGGACAGCAATAGCTTCAAGAACAGATTCAAAGCTTCCCAAATCTATCCCAGAGATTGCTCTTGCTCTAAAATCAAACCTTTCTCCATTTGGGTACCTCTTGTTTCCGAACAAGACTCTGTTTTTGAGACTCTGGTTCGATAAAGGAGTGAACTTGGGAAAAAGATGAGATTTTGAGAGATGGGTTTTGGATCGGCGAGGGAAATAAGAGATGGGGTTGTTGAAGAAGTGAGGGTTTCGATGAGAGATTGGAGAAGAAGAAATGTTTAATAGCATTGTTTCGTGGAAGCGGAGGTTTTGGAGTACTACGGTGAAGTGGTACGATTGGAGCCATTGATGATAGAGCACAAGAGATAATAATAATGAGTAAACAGAGTCGTGATTTGGCTTCTTTTGGGTGTATGTGGATGTGATTCAATTCAACACAACACTAATCTCTCACCGAGTTTCTTCAAATAATTGTATATGGGCCTTGTTACATACAATATTATCAGCATCGATTTAGGGCCCAAATATATTTGGGTAGAACGTTTTCTGTTACAGTGTTCGAAAGATGAAATGGAAGATTCGAAGACACTGAGAAGTGAGAACGAGTGACGAGTGATCAAAATGTTTAGAAATTATGAATACTCAATATAATTTATGTTATCAGCTTCCAACTCATAGCCAATTGGTTAATGAGTAGAGAGGCTCAAAACCAATTGGTTTATGAGTAGAGAGGCCCATAAATTTTTTAAGAAAATTTGCAATGCCAAAAGATTTTAAGAAAAAACATAGTCAACTTTTTGTTAAAGACAGAGAATAAGAAAATATTTTCCAGAAGTTACAAAAAAGAAGTCTAAAAAATATAAATGCAATAATCTTTTCAAAGATTGGTAGTAAAAATAAACCTACACTAGATTTTAACCCGCGGTATACCGCGGGACGATTTATTTTTAAAATTAGTGATTTTTAAAATTTAATGGTTATATATTATATATTAAAATTTCCAAATTTTATCATTTTATAAAACATTTATATTTTATAGTTTACAATTGTTACTAAGTAACGGTATACCACAAAACAAATTTTGTTTTCTACAATTTTACTTTAGTCACGATCATTCGATATGCAGAATATTGGTGATGTTAAAAAGGTAATAAAATAAAGATTTAACCCGTATTGAAGTAGCAGATTAATAATGTTTTAAATTTTTTTGATTCAAACTTGTCCCGTCATATAACCCCGTCCTGCAATATAACCGTCCAGTGTAATTTTAACTCTTTATATATGTTCAAATGTTCTTAATATTATAAACTTTTTATTGAGTTTAAGTATATGAATTATAATATTTAAAACTTCTTAAAAACTCGTCTCGTTATATAACTCCGTCTAGCAATATAATCCATCTCGTGTTATTGTAACTTTTTATATATGTTCAAATGTTCATAATATTTAAATCTTTTATTGATTTTAAATATATGAATTTTAAAAAGTTTAAAATTTAACATTTCCGATAAAATTAAGTAGTTAAACTAAAAACCCGAATGAAATGATATATAATTTTAAATTTGTATGCCTATTATTCTATTAAGTTGAATTTCTTGTTCATTCGGATTTGGATTTATTTTGATCTTATTTATAATATGATTCTGAACCAATATCTAAACATTTTAGCCGATATAGGATGTTAAACACACACTTTTTCATCAATTAGGTAATATAAATATCTGTTTTACAATTTTTGAATCCCAATATATGGAAAAAAATGAGATTTTTTTTTAAAATTTTATGTATTAAATGATGATTCAAAACAGTTAAAAATGTTGAAACAAAAATGATAGGAGAGTTATATTTCTAAATCTTAACCAAATCTTCTAAATATGTATATCTATATTTTTAAATATGGAATATTCGGTTCATAATTTTGGATATGTTTTGATCCGATCCAAAAAAGATATGAATTATCCGGTGTAAGATTTATGATGAAAATTTCTTATCAGATCGGATATCAAATTTGTTGGATAACAATTTAACCCACCTGATAACAAATGTAATTCAAAAATACCCAAAAATACCAACAAATGTTTGGAAAATATATAAAAATACTTAAAATATTCAAAAAAATACTCAAAAATATCCAAAAATAAGTAAAAATTTCCGAAAAATATTCAAATGGATCCTAAACTTCATAACCAAAAGACCGGAACCAAACCAAAATTGTTTGGTTCCTAAATGGATCATAAACTGTAGAACCAAAAAAACTGAAACTGAACCAGTACCGAATGGATACCCGAACGGCCAAATTTTTTTTTAGCTACACAAAATCAAATTTTGAGCTTTGAGCTAATCTGGAAAGAGATTTTCACAAAATCAAAATCAAACCTTGGATCTACGATTTTTTGATCCAGAAATTTGAGGAGTGGAATTCATATTGATATGGGCACGGATAAGATTTTGATCCGGTCAATGAGATGGTGATGACAATGATGAGATCCGGTGAACGAGATTGTAGTGACGATGATTAAATCTCCGATGAGATCCAGTAACGATGATGACGGTGGTCTCCAGATTGATTATGGTGGCGATCACCGTCAAAAGCTTCAATTGTCTCACTTGATTTTCTTCAAGATTTGGCAATTGCAAACATGTAATTTTCAATTTGATTTAGATTTAAATATGAATTGGAAGTTTTGATTTGATAAGTGTTTATGATAGGAGCCCTTAGGTTTGCTAAATATTATCGTAGGGTTTAGTTTTCTTCTTCAAAAAGCAATAATTGTTGTGGCGGAAAAATCAAATTGTCATCGGAGAAATACGGTTGTGGTCGTAGAAGAAAAAGCAATGAGTAGATTGAACAAAGGACAAGGGTAAATTGGTAATAACATTTACTCGAGAAATGCCTAAAACATGAATGTCTGATACTCATTCCATTTCTCAAATTTTTGGGCCAAAAAATGCCCAAATCAGCAATATTCTCTATTCTTTTACTTTAATAATAATACAAAAAGGAGCCACTATTAGAAAGACAATATTGGGATGTATAATGAAATTATCTGTAAGGTAAATCAAAAATTTAATCTAATAATTTTGGTTGAAATTTAAAGAGGAAAACAAAACTAAGAGATCGACAAAAAAAAAATAAGAGAGAATCTCCGAAGAAGCCAATTGGGTTGCAAATTGTAAGGTATGGTGGGCACGTGATCAACTGTGTTTGAACTTTGAACAGATACACTATCTACTTTTTTACACGAAGCTTTGTCGGCTCAACCGCTCAAAGTGTTAACATTTACTGTTATCTTTGATTTCATTTGATTTTTTTTTTTTTGTCGTCGTCGTAGACGTTAATGCTAACATATTTTCTTGTCGAATCTCAAACTTCTAATCGAAATATCCATCTATAGATTTCTTTAACACATAAAATTTTGTAAACTAAACTTTAAACTTCAATAATGGAAATGATCTAACTCAAAAAAAAAGAGAAGGTACGAAGTAACCTTTATGTGTTGCGACTGATCGATATTAGAAACACTTATAGATTCATTTTCTCTAAATCTTGGTTTCTTTCTTTTTCTTTTAACATAAAACTTCAATGAATATGCGTGATAAGTTCGAGACTTAAAAAGTACTTTCGAAAATTATAAGAGGTCACACGAAGTTAGCTCGAATTTAATAAGATGTATGGAATTTGACCCCGAATTTTCTAGTTTTTTTAAAATATATATACGCCTGATAAAATATATGGATAACGAATGTAAATTAAAAAGTTTCTTTTCCTTTTTGAGTTTAGTTAAATGAAGAAGTTCGAAACAGGGGTGTGAGCATAAAAGTAAACACGTACTTAAGGCTCATATGTTTTATATGTGTTTATTACCAAAAACTTGCTCATTTTAATTTTAAATTAGTGATATTTCGGCGAAATCTAGATACCCGATGCTAAAAAAAATTAAAACAAAGAAAATCATTGAAGTCTTATCTGTGTTACATATTAACATTGTTTTCCTATAGCATTAATAAAATCCAATGGGTCGAATTAATTAATAAAAACAATTAGATAACTAACTAGTAACATCAAATCTAAAACAACTAGAAACATGATCAAGTATGGAAAAAGATAGGAAAGAGAAGCACTAACAAAAAGACCTAACACAAGTTGGGTGTAATGAATTAAACAACGTGCCCATTTTGTTTAATCACATTTGATTGAACTTGACTGTATTGTAGGTGGTCATCTTTCCAGAATTCCAACTCTTTAAAGTGATTCTTTTTCTATTACTTTCAATATTTAATAATATGTACGGTACTAAAAGTATAAAATCTGATTAATGAATAGACCTGGAATTATAAGCCATTCTAAAATTTAAGTGGCACAAGAAACTTCTTAACTATAAAATTTTGGATTCTCGAATGAGTTAAGCCCATTACATAAGTATTTTCATACACGTGCTTTTTCTTGTACGTTAATTATATGAAAAACACACAATTTAAAGATCCAATATAGAACAAATAAAACTATATTGAGTTAGTTTTACGCATGAAAAAGTATTTACGTTTTGTCCATGTGTATTATCAACTGTAATTTTGATGCAAATTAAACTAAGAAAAACAATCTACAATACGAGAGAAAATAAATATAGTAAAAGTATTTGCATGAATTTTGTTTATAAAAAAGAAATGAAGGAGACATATTATCGCAACTATAAATAAATCTCGACCCACTCTCTTGTTTTATCCCTCCTATAGCGCCTTTGTGGGTGCACAAAATGCAACCAGGTTCAATGAACCTGGTTGTTCTATGTTCTGTTTTTTTATTATCTCCATCATCATTCTTCATCACTCGTAAGCATGGTCATCACTATAATATATCATATATATTTATAATTATTTATTTACACACACTGACACACCTAACCAAACGAATAAACAATATTCTTTTTGCTTTCTTGAATTTGTTATTTAAACCAAAACTGTAAGTTGTTATTTACAAGCGATTTATATGATAATGAAGCTTTGAAACTGCAGACAAAATGGGCTGAGAAAGAGAGATATCAAATCTATATGCTTCAATGGCTTCACGGGTGACTCACCACTTCATCATCATCATTAAAATCATGGTATGTGAGCGCTCTCTTGATCAAATATCTGTCAAAATTTTGAATGTTGAATTTTCATATCTTAAAACTGTGATCACTAAGAGGTAAAGACGTTTGGTTGCAATTTATTGCCATTAGTTTCATAAAAACAACAGATGCAAGTTCTTGGGTAAAACTACCAAACACACATTCTTTGTTGTGTGTGTGAAAAAAAATTCGTTATGTTCTTGCTAATTAATAATTTCGAATATATATAGATGTTATTAATTCAGTACTGGCATTTAATTAAGCCTCTCTTGGCCGGTTAATGATCGTGGATATTTCTTCGAAAGTTGTATGGTTAGCACACTAGCTATAGAGTTACCAGCTAGACCGGTTAGTGTTAAGTCAGCATTCCTCACATCTAATCTAATTAAGTATGTGTTTCTTTGGCCGACTAGTCATCTCTCTAAATATATATATACATACAAATTTACAATTCTATATGCTTGATTCGGCCGGTCTAATTGGTGATTCTAATAAATTATGCATGCTCTCGATTCGTCGATATAGAAGAAAATATCTAAATTTATAGGAAAGTATGTTGGTAATGTAATTTTGTTAACTCCATGCAGGATTAAACTCAAAGAACGGCTTAAAATCGGAGTCAGACATCATCTCATCAGCACAAATAAGCTCGAGATGATTGATAGATATGAATATGCAAGAAAATTAATGAGGCATGTGTTCATGGCTTTGAAGCATGAAAACAAAAAAAGAGTTCCCCTTTCAAAAACTTCAATCTCTATTGTAAGAGAGAAAAAACAATATTTATATGTAATTGTTGTCTTGTACTTTATTTTCATTTTTCTATCTTGCATGGACAAGTTAATATTATAATTGCTTATTCGTAAGCTGGCCTTGTTGACGCATATATGGGTCTGAGTAGATGTCCTTTTTAGCAAAGAAAACAAAAAAAAAGGTGAAAATAATATTATTATGAGTTCAGCTTGAAATTAACCAATCAAAAAGACAACAGAACAATAAAACTTTAATCTGGTTGTGAAATTCATCATAACCATCGAACGAAGCTGAGAAGGAAAACGACAGTGTTTCGACATATGGGCCTAATGAAACAAAGAAGCCAAATGGCCCAGTTAACATATAAGCCCATTAATGAAGTGACGTCGTCTCAAGCACAACGGTCACCGAGACTGTCCAAACTCCAAAAGGCGGCGACAAAAAAAAAAAAAAGACTGAGAACAGAGATGAGTGACAATACCTCGTACGGAGAAGACTGAAGACACTGAACCGATTCTAAGCCCTTTGATACTCTAGACAAAACAGGATGATGATAACTGTACTTCGAATTGATTAGCAACATTTCGATTTTGTTTATAAAAAATAAAAACAGGATGGTGCTTTCGTATTATTTCTCTTCTGATCCTAGTCATTCTGTTTAGGTTTCTCTACATGCTTCCTTCCTCTGTGTATAAAATCTCAAATGCTCTGCCTTTGTAAAACCCTAAGGGGAAGAAGAAATCAATATCTAGACTTTTCTTCTTTTCAAGTATGATTTCAAAATGACTAGGATCAGAAGAAAAATAATACGAAAGCACCATTTCAACGAAGAGCACCACCGCCACGTCGATTTCTTTGGAGAACGTTTGATAGTCACGGTCACTCATACTCCCTCAGCGATACGTCGATGGATCCACAGCATCCGCTTCTTCAACCGCCTTCGCTCTTCATACCCTCTAGTTGTCGGACTTGATGTCCAATGGACACCCGGTGGTTCTGGTTCCGATCCTCCAGCCGCTGTCTCATCATCCAGTTGTCTCACTGTAACTACATCCCTGACATCCTTAGAAGTTTCTTGGAAGATCGGACAATCACTGTTGTTGGAGTCTGGAATAACCAAGAGAGATTCCATCAACGATTGGAGATATGGAGGCTTGTCGACATAAGGGACTATCTGCCTACGTGGCTCTGGAAATGTTCGTTTGAGATGATTGTGGAGGAGTGTTTGGGATACCAAGGAGTGAGGAAAGATAAGGAGATATGTAGGAGTAACTGGGGAGCTCGTAACCTTTCTGATGATCAGATTGTTCAGGCGTCACATGATGTCTATGTTTGCTGCAAGCTCGGTGTTAAGGAACGTGTCTGGAAAATGAGAGCTTGAATCTTTATTTTGTTGGCTTGTCTTGTTAGGAAAGATCTATTATCTATCATCTTAAAATAATTTAGGTCTTTTTGTCTTTAAAACTCAATGATTTAACATTTTCGGATTCATAGAGAAAATTTTAATTTGTTCATAATGCACTGCAACCAAATCTTTACGAGTAGAGTTGAAATGTTTAGTGATATATGTCTCACATGACGTCGGTACCAACAGGATCCACTGAGAAATGAAGAGCTACTGCTTTTTCTATAAACGGCTCAAATTGCGACCGCCACATCTGAAAGATAAAAGAGTCTCTCTATTCAATCTCACTTATATCATATGTGACAAAAATTTGAGTAGTAGTATTAAGTGTTAAGTTGCAAGGTTCCAGTTGATGATAGATCTTACATCTTTATACTCTCTGCCCTCGACCAAAATCTCCATGGCATCAACTGCAGCAAGTGACATAAGAAAGTGTGAGAAGAGGAGAACAGGGGAATGGAACAATGTTAAGAATTTGGAGAAAGTGATTACATGAACGGAATCGAACTACTGCTGCATGAGTGAATTCCTTACTGCTGTCGTTAAAGTTTGAACCTGGACATTGAAAATTTTAAGCAGACGATTAGATCAATTTTAGGTTGCTATATGTGGATCTTATGAATGTCTGAAATGTAGTTTCTTCAAAGGCTTAGGAACCTTGTGTGGATTGGACAATTAGTGATGGAAGAGATGAAGTTAGCTGTGCAAAAGAATCCATTGCATCTTTAGTGTTCTTGTCGGAAGCGTTCTTAGCAAAAGTGATCAGAAGAACAAACTCTTCGCCGTAGTTGTACTCCTGCCATGGGAAATAACTCAGTCTGTTTACATTATTTGACACTAGATAGTAGTATCCCATTGGCTCTAAGGCTATGGACGATTTGTGAAAGAAAAACTCAGAATATGAAATGAGTTGATCATACCTCGCCCTTTCGAAATATTGCAAGGATGTCATCTTCAACCTCTGATTCATAGTCCACATTAGTTAGCCCCTGATACATCAAAACCCGACAGAAACAAAAACGAAACATCTAAACAGAGAAGAAGAAGAAGATGATGATAATGATGATGAGAAGACAGGGCTAATGAGAGTAATGGCGTTTACATGTAAAGGCATACATGGCAGAATGGTGTAACATGTTCATTGAGAACTTTCAAGAAGAAAGTGTTCTCATAGAACTTGCCAAGGTCTTCCTTCCTCTGGAATCGCATGAAGAGAGCGTGCGTGTAATCTTCAATGTTTCTATCACCGATACAACCTGTGAGAGTAAAGTATAGAATTTGATTTTACAAACACACGCACAGATTTTTGGGATCAATAATATGAGGGCACTCACCTACAGATATAGCAACAATGCCTCTCATTTGATATTGAGTTGTGTAAAGATAATCAAGCATATCTTTTTCTACCTCCTCAGATAAACCCTCTTTGGCTTTGAGTAAACACACATGCTCCACTACTTTCCTAAGGAACATCATTGATACATAGATTATAAATTTGCAGAATTTTAAACTTTCATATGGATCCTAAACCTACATGCAAAGTTAGAAACTTTCTCAAGAACCTCAGCTTTAAACAAACACATCAACATAAGCTATCACAAAAGGAGCTAAATTTTAAAAAACTGAACCTTGTCTTGTTCGACTTGGAACTGGCAATTTGATCATCAGAAGCACAAAATGCAACTCTAGGGTTCTTTCTTCGGCATTGATGCAGAAACACACCTCCACCATTAGACCCAAATCCTGTCAAATTTTAAAAAGAATAATCTTTAGGTCACAAACTACGTTACGGCATTACTGAAACAGAGGCCAGTTTTCAAATTGATGTGTCACAGATTTGAATTCGCTTGAGGCAAATTGGATAGAACGAGACCGAGCAAAATGTAGCCGAAATCAACAAGCCCGCGAATCGATTTGGTAGAGTAAGATAGAGAATCGAAAACCCAGAATGAAAAACGCACACTTTACCTCCGGTGAGAATTGGACGAGGGAGAGCTAAAGCTTGATGGATCATTATCGAGTGTGCCGGACCAAGCTCGCATTGTTGCCTCAATATAGAGATTTAACAAGGGAATATGATTTTTGGGGTTTGTGGTAGTTAATAGTTTTGTAATAAAATCCTTTTTGCGCCACAAAATTCGTTACTCTATTTATCATCTATTGGATATTTGATTTTTTTAAAAAAGTTTTGTAACTAATTTATAGGTTTTACAAAATATTTTTACAATCTACATCCGGGATCCCCCAAGATTCTCCTCCCTCGAGCCTTGACAGTCGTTTGCTTGGTGTTAGGTCTGTTACTAGCATCGCCGGCGTCGGTTTTCCGTAGATCCGGGTCATCAGTCGTCTTCGATTTCGATTTGTTTTCTTCTCCTAAACTCAGCCTCGTCTTGGGAGTTTCTCAGATCCAGCCTCTACAGATCTCGATCTCATCACTGGCCTTATCTTCAACGATGTCGCGCCACATCTCTTACGAAGAGAAAGGAAAAGCTATTGCTTCCTCGAGTAACCTCCCCAAAGTCTCAAGAGTCCAAGCCCCCGACAGTGATAACTCGGAGCTCCTGCTCCGTCACAAGCTCACCCTTATCGGACGTCTCACAAATCCGGCGGTCCAAAAAACTTGGTCTCTGATTCCCTTCTTTACAGAGCACTGGAAAACTTCTTCCAGACCTATCGGAGCAGAGCTTGGTCACGGCCTTTTCCAGTTTCAATTCGCCAACGAGGAAGATGTTCAAATGGTTTTGAGCAGCAGACCATATCACTTTTCTGGGTATATGGTGATACTTCAGAGATGGGAACCGACTATTTCTCGGACGTTTCCCTCGAAGATCCCATTTTGGGTCCAAGTTACAGGAATACCGGTTCACCTTTGGACCGATGAGCTAATCAAAAGTATTGGTGATGATATCGGAGTGGTGGAAGAACTTGATGTCACTGCGACTGTGGCCAGAATGCGAGTTAGGGTAAATGGTCTTCAGCCACTAATCAAGACCTCCATTGTCGAATTTCGCGATGGAGAGGAGCTAGAAGCAGAGTTAGTCTATGAGAGGCTCAAGAAGTTTTGCAAACTCTGTCATTGCCTGGACCATGATGATAAGGATTTTCCTTCTGCAGTTCCAGTTTCTAGGTCTCGCATCCCACCTCCTTCTTATCGGAGAAAGGAAGACTCTCACTTTAGAAATTCAGAAGTTCTTCCTCGTCATAGTAGAAGGAATGATTACTTCCGCAGCTCCCCCAGCCGACGAGTAAGTTCTGATAGAGAGGGGCGCCAGTCCTCCCCTCCTGCTGATAGACGTAGATTGGTTCCTTCACAGTCTAGACATCCTTATCCAGCTTATCAGGAGACCAGGTCCCGTTCCTATCACCCTCCGTCACGGTCACCTGATCGTAGGGATCGAAGAGAACCCCGAAGCTCGAGAACTAGATACTTCTCTAGGTCTCCTTCAAGGAAAGAGAGAGAAAAATTAAGAATCAGTGATTCTCAGAGAGCCAGGAGTATGTCTGGTCAAAGTAAAGAGGTTGGGTCTTCCCAGCGTAGATACAGCCGTGAAGCTGAAGAGAAGTCTGGCTCTCAGGGGAGGGGTCTCACTTCTGATCTCCCGAAAGCTGCAGTTGAGACTGCTATGGGTGAGCTTCGTGAAGTGATGATTCAATATGCTAACTGTGCTGACCCATTGGAGAGTGCAGCCAGGAAAGAGCGTGTAAGGCGAGCAGAGGAGGAAGGTCAATTTGAAGAAACTGCTGAGCAAATGGTGAGAGCCAGTTTGAATACTTCTTCAACTGACTCCCCTATTTTGTCCTCTTCGGTGCTAGAGCTCAGCCCAGTCAGAATTCATGTGGCTCTGCGTGTAGGACCTTTAAATGCTCCTCCTATTCCACCTAAGCCAAAGAAGCGTACTATTGCAAAGAAGAAGGTAGGACGCCCCCCAGGAAGGCCTTTAGGACGTCCTCCAGGTCCCTCTCTTACCAAGAAAGCTTCTATCCCGAGCCCTCGGTTAGTGGCAGCTGGAAGAACAAAGAAGAGAAAGTTATTGAAGGTGCTCCCTTCCCCTCGCAGAAGGCTGATTATGGATCCTCTTTTGGAAACTCAACCTGAAGTTCTCTCAGTCCCAACACCGTAAAGTGCTCAAGGGCAGAGCTCCTCTCTTGAGCTTCTAGGTGGGCAGGATTTTCGGCCTCCTCCCAATCTCCTTCCTTAAACATTACATGCTGGAACTGTCAAGGGCTGGGTAATCCGATAACAGTTCGTCGTATCAGTGAGATCAGCAAGGATTTTTCTCTTGATATCCTTTTCTTATGGAAACAAAAAACCCAGAATCTGTGGTTCTTAAAGCTTTTGATGGTTTGAATTTTGCTCATAGTGCTTTTGTCCCTCCTCATGGGCAAGGAGGAGGTGGTTTGGCCCTTTTTTGGAAGCAAGAAGTTGAGATTGTGATTATTTCTTCTTGTGATAATTTCCTGGATACTTCAATCTCTGTTCAGGGTAAATGGTTTTTTGCAACCTTTATGTATGGATATCCAGAGCAGGGGAAAAGAAAAGCTGTTTGGGAAGTTCTTAAAGAGTTGGCAGTTACTAGGGAAGATCCTTGGTACCTTGCAGGTGATTTCAATGACTTGGTGGATAATTTAGAGAAGAAAGGTGGTCCTCCAAGGTCTGAATGGTCGTTTGTGGATTTCAGATCCTTCTTATCTGAGTGTGATCTGTATGATTTAAGGTATTCTGGGAATCCTCTGTCATGGAGAGGAGTAAGACATACACATGTTGTTACTTGTCGTCTGGATAGAGCTATTGGTAACAGTGCGTGGGCTGAGATGTTCCCTAGTGGGAGATGTCAGTACTTGAGATTTGAAGGATCAGATCATCGCCCCCTTATCTCTCATTTCAACCTGAATTCTAAGAAGAAGAAAGGTTTATTCAGGTATGATAGAAGACTTGAAGATAATGAGGAAGTGAAATGTTTGATTAAAGATACTTGGTCAGAGGAGGAGCTCAGTTCTGTGCAGCAAAGGATTATCAAGTGTAGACAGGCTCTGGTGAAGTGGAACAGAGAGAAGTTCAGAAATAGTCAGATTGCTATTGATATTCTCAGGAAAGAGTTAGAGGAAGCAATGGTCAGCCCGGTTAATGATTCTCAGCTTTTAGAGAAATTAATAGCTCTCTCAAAGCTGCTTATTCGGCGGAAGAGGCCTTTTGGAAGCAAAGGAGCAGACAGTTGTGGCTCTGCCTTAGGGACCGTAATACGGGTTACTTTCATGCAACCACTAGAGGCAGAAGAGCGATAAACAAGTTCTTTGTGTTAGAGAATGCTGCAGGGGTTGCTGTCTTTGAAGAAAATCAGATTGCTGAGGTAATCTCTGCTTACTATCAAGATTTGTTTTCCTCCCCTAGAAGTGTTTGTGAAGACCTAGAAGCTACTGTTTCGGAAGCCCTCTCTCCTTCCATTTCTGAGGCAACTAATCAGGAGCTCATCAAGATTCCTTCAGCTTTAGAAATAAGGAATGTGTCTTCCATCCACCCAGGAAAA
>NW_003302552.1:15371202-15372556 GCF_000004255.2 Arabidopsis lyrata subsp. lyrata
CAAATGATCGGACTTAGTCTCTGTGGGAGCAACCAATCTCTCCACAATTGTAAGAAAAAGCTTGGCTGGGTCATAGGAGATGGCAAGTCCATCAGTATTTGGAATGACCCTTGGCTCTCCTCTTCAAAGGCCTTGCAGCCCATGGATCCACCTCAGTTGCACACTAAAGATTGGAGGGTTGAGGATCTTTTCATTCAAGGGACTGTGGATTGGGATGTTTCAAAACTTCTTGACATCCTCCCTTCTACAGCAGCTGAGATATTGAGTATTAAGCCTAGTCGACTTGGAGCTCGTGACAAGCAGGTTTGGCTCGGAAATTCGAGTGGAGTCTACACCACTAAATCCGGCTATTATGCTGCTATTGCAGGTCCAGAACGCTATGATCTCCCTGCACCAATCACCCATACTGCTGGGATTAATTGGCAGGCTGAAGTATGGTCCATTCATACTTCTCCTAAAGTTAAGTTGTTTCTCTGGAAGGCTTTAAATGGTGCCTTAGCTACTGGTCAACAACTTGCTGAGAGATGCATTGCAGCAAATATTACTTGTTGTAGATGTGGTGAAACAGAATCCATCCTTCATGTTCTGTTTCTGTGTCCTTTTGCTCAACAGGTCTGGAAACTAGCTCCTTTCTCCTCTTCTGTTTTCCCTGAGTCAGGAACTGTTAGGGATTTGTTGGTAACAGCCATGGGATTTACTTGCCTCCCTCCTGCTGGAATTGGGACTGGCCCTCTTGCCCCATGGATCTGTTGGAATCTCTGGAAGACAAGGAACCAAATGGTCTTTAATGATAAGAATTGGAGTGAGGCAGAAACTGCTCTTAAATCTGTCCTCGATGCTAAGGACTGGCTGGTGGCCCAACTTAAGCTCCCTCCTCTGCTGCAAATTCAACCTGCTGGATTGAGATTACAGGATCTTGCTAAGCTGTGCCGTTCTCATGTGTCTTGTACTTCAGATGGAGCATGGCGTAAAGACTTGAATGTTGCAGGTCTTGGCTGGATGTCTGCTTCTCCTTCCGGTTCCTCTTCTCTTCGCTCCGCTGTGTGCGAGAACGTCTCTTCACCTCTCATGGCCGAAAGTTTGGCCTGTAGAGCTGCAGTTATGGATGCAATCGATGCAGAAGCAACTCATTTGCTGTTGGAATCTGACTGCTTACAACTGGTCGGTGCGATCAACTCCCGATCAGTTATCTTGGAGATCCACGGGATCATTTCAGATATTTTCTTATGTATTAATCGCTTTTCTAGCTTCTGTTGCCGGTTTATCCATAGGTCAGCTAATGTTGTGGCTGATACTCTTGCAAAATCTTGTCTAAGCGTGTATGGTCAGAACATTATTTGAGCTAATATAATTT
>NW_003302552.1:15372656-15373702 GCF_000004255.2 Arabidopsis lyrata subsp. lyrata
TCTTGTGTCAGAAAACCAGTCGACCTGTATTCCTGGGAGAGTCATTGCGGATAATGTGCTTATCACACATGAGGTTCTTCATTTCCTGAAGATTTCGGGGGCTAAAAAACATTGTTCAATGGCAGTCAAGACCGACATGAGTAAGGCGTACGATAGAGTAGAGTGGAGCTTTGTTCATATGGTTTTCAAAAGGTTAGGCTTTCACCCTACCTGGATTGGTTGGATCATGCAGTGTATTACCACTGTCACTTACTCCTTCTTGGTTAATGAGGCGCCTAGGGGTTCGGTTATTCCTGTGAGAGGGATAAGGCAAGGGGACCCTCTCTCTCCTTATATCTTTATTCTCTGTAGTGAGGTGCTTTCTGGACTTTGTAGACGTGCACAAGTGTCAGGACAGCTTCCTGGGGTTAGAGTTGCTAATGAAAGCCCTAGGATCAATCATCTCCTTTTCGCAGATGATACTATGTTCTTCTCTAGAACTAGTGAGAGCTCCTGTAAAGCTTTGATGAGGATTCTTGGAAAGTATGAGGCTGTGTCGGGACAGAGAATCAATGCTTCAAAGTCTTCCATCTCCTTTGGTCTAAAAACTCCTTTAGAACAGAGAGAGAGAGAGTCAAAAGTCTGCTGGGAATCTGCCAAGAAGGAGGAGTGGGCAAGTATTTGGGGTTACCCGAGCATTTTGGTAGAAAGAAAAAAGATCTCTTCTCTTCTATAGTTGATAAAATCAGACAGAGAGCTCTTTCTTGGTCCAACAGGTTCTTATCGGGTGCAGGGAAGCTGACTTTGCTCAAAAGTGTTTTGACAGCTATGCCTTCTTATGCAATGTCTTGTTTTCAACTCCCTGTTTCGCTTTGTAAACGAATCCAGTCGGCTTTGACTAGGTTCTGGTGGGACTCAAAACAAGATAAGAAAGGCATGTGTTGGGTTGCTTGGCAGAAGTTGGTCAAATCAAAACAAGATGGAGGCCTGGGTTTGAGGGATCTTCAAAACTTTAATGCTACTCTATCTGGGAAAGGCTGGGGTGGAGGATACTGAGTAATCGGTAC
>NW_003302552.1:15373802-15447541 GCF_000004255.2 Arabidopsis lyrata subsp. lyrata
AAAAAAAAAAAAAAAAAAGGATATTTGATTTTTTAAAAAAAGTTTTGTAACTAATTTATAGGTTTTACAAAATATTTTTAAAATCTACATCTAATTATATAAACTCTTAAAATAAATGTCTTAACTCGAATAATTTAATGTAGATTATATCATTACAAACTAAATTACTAACTAAAGATATAAAATTATGTTTTGACTTTTTTTTTGGACTAAAGAGTAAATTATGTTTGACTAAGAATTACAAACTATACTACTAATTTTGCAACTCATTTCGGAACATAGGAACATCAACAATGAGAATAGAAGGAAGACTATCAAGGTGGAGATATTGTATTGCATCATCTATGGCCACAACTAGCACACCAAACCACTCTTCAAAGCATTGGCAATTGGCAAATGACACTTATTTTTGCAGCATTAGCACATCCGTAACAAGCAAAATTCTAGTTCGTCTCCTAGGGACGAACATACACTTTTCGGCGTTATGAGAAGAAGGATCCAAGAGATGCTGGAGTTGATTCCTTTGATTGAATGTGCACAAAATAAAAGTAGAAATCAGTGATAAGAAAAACAGAGAAGAATCACTAGCGTATAAAAAGAAAACGCATATATAAAGAGTCAATGACAAGAAGAATCAGTGTCAACAAAGAAGACAAAGTTAAAAAGAAAGTGTCGTGAGTGACTTTAGTTAAGAAGTAGTTGGGCTAATTTTTTAGTTAGGTCCAAAGAAATAAGTGTGTTAGTTAATGTCTAGAATCTAAGTGTAGTTGTTATGCCTAAGTATGAGTAGTGTTGCTTGTGTAAGAAAGTTTTGTTCTAAGTCTGAGTGATTAAACATTGGCCTTATTGGATGAAAATTGATTACCCTCCTTATTTTAATTAAAATTGAGTCTTGTTAGATCAAAATTGATAAGCCTTCTTATTTTGATTAAACTTGGGCATTATTGGATCAAAACTGAAAACCCTTCGGGCTAATCTTTGAGTTTACTGTCCATATTTCATTTTTTTTTGGCATGATATTGTCCATATTTCATTGTTTGTCTTATTTATTAGTGAAACTTAAATTTAAGAATAGTGGGAGTTTTAAGTAATTCTGTAACATATTATTTTTCGGTTTAATGCATTTTGATTTTATTTTAAAAAACTAATAATTGGTTAATCCTTTAGGGTAATATAGTGATTACTTCAAAAGCCGACACTGAGGAAAATGAAGCATCTTACAAATCCAACGACCATGGAATGTCATTAGTACAATTGTACAAATATATTTAAAGATGAAGGTAAATTTTCTAAACTAAAATATTGACATTTATCTTATAGATCTTTCTTGATTTTTCTATAATTTTCATAATATATCGGTTAGTCAGCTCGACCGTTCGATCTCCCAATAATAATACAAAATAATTTAATTTATGAAACGAAACAAATTTTCAACACATAATTGATCCAAAGATTTTTTCTTTTCTGAACGTGAAATCTCTTATACGAACCAAGTGGCGTACTAAAATGTTATATGAGCAGAAAAACAATTTGAAACTAATTAACATTGTGATAAGATTCTAGATTAAAATCGTACCAAACCAATTATATTGATTTTTAATATTTATTTATTGTTTTTCAACCCTCAAAAACTTAATATACAAGATCAATCCCAAAGGCAAAGTCAGATTAGGCGCGTACGTATACATGAGTTAATTTACTCTTCAATTTCCAAAGATATAAATATACACAGGACATATTATCGTCTTTAAAGTTAAGCATTCATGTAGTAAGTGCCCATGCTATATATGGTTACAACTTTATCCAAAACACGAGTCAAAACCATAAAACAAAAGATTCGTTATTCACCTTCTAAGTAACAAAGATAACTCTCCAAACATGACCTTACCTTGCAAGCAAAGTATTCTTATCTTCATCTATTATTTCCCATTACTTAACCTTATCTTCGCTAAGATTTTTGTTGTAATTATAATGTTTTTAACGATATATGGGAAGATTCTAAAATGAAACTTACGACAACTTTACATAGCTTTACAACAATTATTTGAAATTTATTGTTGTGTTAGAAAAAAATGGGTCTAATATGGAACTATAATGAGATGAAAAACAATTCTAATGCATATTTGACAACAAAATATATAGATGAAAATGGATCATTCTGTGGAGAAGATCCAATAGTGATTAACTAATTATGTGAGGTGTCAACTTTTTACATATTAAACTTGTGGAAGCAAAGACATGACGAATCGTCACATTGGCCTAACGAAGCTACCAAATTACACAAATGAATATATTACACGGATCATCTTTTATGATTCGAAAGGAATCTTTAGGTTTTGTCAAAAACACAAAGTGACCAACCAAAACCAACGAACCAATTCGGCCGATTTGGCACTTTTCTACTTTCTTTACTTCACTTCTCATTTTCCTCACGAGTTTTAAATATTTAGATTTGGTACCATGCCCTATTTTCTATTATTTTGATATCATATCACCCATAACTCTCAATAATATGCCAAATTTATTTAATAAGTTCATTTATTTGTTATACAATTGAGAAAATTTGACATTTGGGACATTATAAAAGGTAATGATTTATCTATATTATTAATTTCTAAGACTAACGTTAGTCAAAATACAAACAGTGAAAAACATGGAATAATAAGATTTGAGTGTAATAGTTCAACAATTTTCTCTATAACAGGCCAACAAACCTTGAAACTCCATATAATTCAACTCTTGTCCAAACTTAAAAAATCGGGTTTGGTTTTAAAACAATCGTGATTATAATAATATACATGTGATCAATCGAAGATTCGGAGACTAATAAGCTACATTGATCTCCCTAAATTGGAGATCTTCCCTAATTTCAACCCCTAAGCTTTCTACAATTCACCCAAATGACCCCAAATCAAATTTACAATTCCCCCACCAATACATTTTCACTAATAATCAATTCCTCATGTGACCCACTAATCATTGTTCCTTCACATCTCACTCTCACCGTAATCCAATCCCCACCCTCCATATCCCATCTGGTCCCATCCAAACCACCAAGACATCTCAGCCGTCCGATCCTTTCCGAATAACAACCCCACAAGTTTAAACGGTCAAGATCTCTCGAATCCTTCTGTAATTCCTCTGTTTCTTCTTCTTCCTCTTCTTCCACTGATCTCCAAAACGTTTGATCTGTCACACTTGTGGGTGAGCTTGAAACCAAACCGGAAACCAAAGCCGGTTCAATGTCCGATTTAGTAGTCAAAAACGGATGGTTTAGGAGTTGTGTCGCTGTCCATCTTTCCTTTGCTTCCCTCTTCAAACACTTTTCCAAAAAGTCCTTTGCTTCTTCCGCAAGCAAACAAGGAAGCTCCGGAGTCTCACCCGAATACCCAACTCGATAAAGAACCGAAACCGGATCCTCCCTCGAATTCGCCTCTGTCCACGGTGGAGAACCCGTAACCATCTCAATCACCGTACACCCAACCGCCCATATATCACTCTCCTTCCCCTGTTTCTCCCCACGCGCCACCTCCGGAGCCATAAACGCCGGCGTTCCCATAACCGGTGACTCGAATTCTTGGTCAACCCGTTTTGCACACCCGAAATCTGCAATCTTGGCCTCGCCTTTCTCCGCAAGAACCACGTTACTTCCCTTTACATCGCAATGCACGATACCTTCCGAGTGTACATACTCCAATCCTCTTAATATCTCGCGCGTGTACTTCACGACCCGAGTCTCGTCGACTCTGCCTCCGTTTTTCGCCGCCGCGTCAGTCAACGTTCCGTACGGTGCGTACTCCATCAAAATATTATACGTAACGACACCGTTTGACTCTCTTTTGGTTTCTGATCCTCTGTATCCGATCACGTAAGGAGAATTCAACGACGAGAGAATCTTGGCTTCTCTTTGCAAGAACTCTGAGTGGTGAAGCTCGGAGGATTTAACGGCGAGGATTTCATCTGAATTGTGACACGTGGCGGCGTAGACGGTGGCTGTCGAGCCTCGGCCTAGGATTTTTCCTCTAGTCCATTCCATTTGGAGAAGACTAGAGAAGAGTTCTAAAAATAAATTGTTTTTTTTTTTGTATGTTTGTTTGATTTTGCTTTTTTCCACTCTGCTTATTCAACAGAAGCTTTATATAAGGGTGAACGATTTTTTTTTTTGGTTGTGAATTAGATAGTGTATACTTTTGGTAACATCGAGTTTTATCTACCAACGCTAAAATTAAAATTATGAATATAATAACGTAATTATGTTCTTGTGTACACACGTGGATTGCTTTTTGAGGTGGATAACCAAATGTAACCCGTTTCGATTTGATTTGATACTATTTTATGAAAGGTCTAAAAAGAAACCAATAAGAGAGAAATGTGTACAATATGTGAAGTTTCAAGAGTACAAAATTTGAGAAACGTGAGTGAAATATCAACTGGTGTGTGACGTGGCATAGAACGTATCTAACGTAAGTTCGTTGAGTATTGGTGACGTGGTATTTTTTCGTTTTGACGAGCCTGTACTCTTTATATTACAGTCTCTAGAAAGGATGATGTGTCAATATTTGGTTGGTCAAATCAACTTTTAGTTTCTGATACGACCAGAGTTACGTATATCTCTCGAGCGACGTGTCCACAAGGTTTAGATGCTACGTTATGGTTTACAAGTGGCCTAATGTTTTATTTTGTGTAAAGGAAGAAATAATTATTACAATTATTGTTTTGATTTGTGGTTTCTTATGAATTCGGTATTGCAAAAATGAAATAAGTGGAGAGGAGAAGTTGGGCACTTTGGTAGATTTTGATCGATTATCTGCACACTTGGACCTTTCTCGTTACATTTCGTGATCCTTTATATCTTTTTTTGCATATATACTTTCTTCAGACTTCTTGCAAGTTGTTGTTTTTACAAAATTATTTTATAAAATATATACAATTCTTGTCTGAAAATGTTTTTATTTGTTGTCTATCCTATTTTATCTTTCGTTTTGGTCTAATACTTTGAAAAAATTATTTGTTTATAACAGTTATTATTCTGTTTTTTTTTCTCATTGCAAAATATCATTAAGATTTCAATGTTTTAAATATGTCTTCATGCCTACAAACAAATGCAACAAATATTCTCATTTTTTTTCAACTGAGTAACATAAACAAACCCGGGTTATTCACAACTAGCTAGGGAATTGGTCGTTTAATAAAAAAGAAAAAAAAAATTATTTTATTATAATTATAACAGAACGAGCCAAAAATCTGTTAAAAATTTTTAAAACATGGAACAAAAGTTAATACAAATTTAAAATAATTCATACATAAACAAAATAAAGGATCTAAAAAATTAGAGAAGCCTATACATCTTAGAAAATGAAAAACAGTCTGTTTCAAACAAACATTATTATTTAAGACGTCGATTAAAATAGAATTCTCCTTTGAAAATTGTTTTTTGCTAGTTGTATTATATTTAAAATTTATTTTCCTGAAAAATATCACTGGCAAGATTTGGGTTATCATTCTTCTACCGGAGACCAAGGCTATAATATTCAACTCTATATTTGTTTACTCTAATCTAGTCAACTTGTTTGAGATAGATAATAGACGTTCGTTAAACAAATATTGTGACAAGCATACCAAATTTAACAATAAAATAGATTAAGAAGCTTCTTTTAATGAATCGTTTACCTCTTGGAAAGAAAATAAACGAAAGTGAGCGGTGGTTTTAACCACCATTATCGGTTGAGGCTTAAGAAATAATAAATAATCATTTTCAAATATGATTAGGTCTGTTTTATGGTTCTAACTTACAACTTACATTCTAATTAAAGTCAAGTTCACAGATATAACCACGACTAATTAAGCTAATGATGATTTTTCTTTAATTTCCTCATTTTTCTTTCGTTATTTACACTCCAAATAGCTATTTCATTATCAGTTTACGAACTAATTTTGAGAAGAAACATTTAATATGACTTAAATTGCAATATGTCGTTATAGCATATCATATAAATTCTATCTGAATCTCCGAATATCAAAATGGTGCAATAAGCTTCAATTGGGTGTTAAAACTTCATCGTATATAGCATTTTTTCTCTTATATTAAACGCTTTTTGGATTAAGTCAAAAACCAAATGTCAAAAAAAAAAAGGGTCACAAATGTTCCACAAATGGAAATTACAAGCTTTACCCATTTTTTTACTGGAATGGTACCTCAGATTCATGACTGTTTGATAGGTTAATTATTCTAATGTTTTATTTTTTTGATAAATAAACTAATGTTGAATCGTGACTCATCACATTTATATTTTTATTTGTCGGACAACAAGTATAATTTTCGTGTTGTTTGGTAGGCTTTTCCAGTACGCTCTCGTAAGATATGATATACTATTAAAAAAAAAAAAAAAAAAAGAAGATATGATATACTAACAAGTAACAAGTAACAAATATACATAAAACATTCAAATACGGAAATGTGTAAAAAAATAATGCGTGTTTGTAACACATGGCATGAAAACAAGGATGAATGTAAAAAGGGCAAGAACGGCCTACTTTAAGCAACAACCTACTCAATTTTAATTTTAATTATATGAATCTCACTATAAAAGTAAACCAATAAAAAGGGGGAAAAGGAAATAAAATGATTACCGGAAAAATATTTCAGAAAATAAAAGGGAGCAATTATTCAACTTATATACTAACGCAAGAATACAGATTATGAGTTTATGAAGACTTCAGAGACTGTTATTTAAAAGCATGCAAATCTTCAAAAAGTTATTAAAAGTTTGATTGGATCTAGATATTATTATAATTCAAGAAGCAAGATCTTATTTTCAAATTTGTCGCAACCACAAAAATAATTTATTCGTTAAAATTAAAGACAAATTTATTATGCGTGAGAAAAGCAAAATAGACCTCTTTCGTTGCTTCAAAATATAAACTCTAGATATCAAGAGTAAGACATAAGGAACTTTATATTCTCTTCTTTCTGGAAAATTAAATCTATTTGCTTTTTCGCATTATAAATTTACGATAATGAATCAATCTCATATGGTCCATATTTATATAATTTTTTGTTCACTTTATTTCAATCGGTATTGTTTAAAAAGATTTATGTAGCTAGTAAACTTTATTATATGGTGTAAATTAATTTTTTATTATTTGCAAACGATTTGCTTATATTACACCCTAGTCATCGATGATACTCAAAACTCGTGGCAATACTTTAGTCATACAGTATTTTAATTTTATTTATTTATCCGCAGAATAAGACACCCAGCCAATAAAATCCCAAACAATCATCTCCAATGATTAGAAAAATCAATATAATTCTTTTGATAAAACAGAAAAATCATTAGTAGCAAAATATGATTTTCTCGATGTCAATATGAACATGGTTTTAATATTTTTTACATAAATCAAATCCTTGTTTGAAAAATCGTTACGCGCTAGTCGGGCGCTTGGTATGGGCCTAGCGATTAATCGAAAAATTGGATTAAAATCGGGAATTAATCGGGGATTAGTTTTAGGATTATTTTAATATTTTATTGTAGTAAACACATAAAACTATATTTTGAGATAAATTTTTAGGAGTTTTATTATAAATTTATGATTTTTATTAAAATTTGAACATAAGTTATTGTAAAACATCACAAATTCCCAATTTAAATGATTGAATAACAAAAATAAAAAGTTTTTTTATACTTACAATCTAAAAATGATCGGGATATGTAAAATTAGGCAGGGAATAATCGGATTAGACAGAAAGTAAACATATTAGGCGGAGAGTAATCGGATAACTGATTTTTTTAGGAGATTAGTCATTAATCGATGCGGAAAGGGTGGGTCTAGCGATTAAGCGGAGAGTAATCGGGGTAGGCGGGGATTTTTAGAACAGGGAATCAAATAAACAAAGTAAATATAATTTTTATCTATAGATCGTATAACCACAATTCCATATGAGAGTTAATTGAGTGTAGACTGGGTAGTTTATGTGGATATTTACGGTGATCAAAGTTGATCTCCATCTTGTTCTAGATTTCATTCACTGCTCCAAACGTTGGGGTATCAAATATTCTTTTTTATGGTGGATTTTTTTTGTCAAATCTTTTAAGGGTTTTCTAGTTGCAACGGGTGTTTGATCAGTGAATATAATATTAATAGTCCAAAATATATCATTTCAACAAATTTGTTTCTCACTTTTTTGATATTAATTATTTCAAGAAATTTGTTTTTTGTCTCACTTACCATTGGCCATGAATCGCGTGGTTCCTTTAGCCCATGCACGTTTTATGTGTTACTAATTTAGTAGTTATACAGAATCACAATTTGTCGGTTGATTTGATATTAGTTTGATATCATTTGTCGGTATGCGATATACAAAAGAAAGATATTAGAGCAAAACTGAATGACGTATTTCTTATGTTGGTGAGAAAATGTGAACAAAGCTTGGGAAGTGTTTAGCCGCTTCTAGTTGTTAACCGACACTACACTTCAAATAACAAGATCAGCACAAGATCTTCTAAATTGTTTATCAGCCAAAACGTGTTTACTATTTAAATCTGTTTCTCATGTAATGTACTTTTATTTTTGTTTAATATTTTAGGTTCTAATTAGTTAAACTATGAAATTGTGGAACGAAATATTATTGAAAACATTTGTGTGATTGGAAAATTTGCGGATTGGCAAGATTTGTTATAAAGTCTCCAAGATTGAAATATATATGCCCAATATTTTACTTAACATGAATTATGTTAATCATTCAACATATAAGATAATAAAGGCTTGATTAGTTCTTCCGCTAGCATCCCGCTAGCACCCTCCTACCGGTTGTTAGCGGTCGGTTGGTTGTTAGCGGTTGTTAGCGGTTAGTACCAATCATAGAAACCGCTCTGTACCGCTTCAAACCGCTTGAAATCGCTGAATTCAAAAGCTCATTTCCGCAAGCGTTTGCGGTAGCGGTTGGATTTTTTTTTTAAAAAATCAAACGTTTACTTATAATTATTATAAAATATATATGAATCATATATATATCTTTCATCTTTGTATCACGTTCTCATCAGAAACCCTAATCAATATTCTAAAACCTTATTCTCTCAATGTCTTCCACCCAAACTGATGAAAATCAAGAACTAAACGTAAGTATCATATATCCCTTTATTCATTCACCACCTCATATGTAATTCTTTGAATATTTTTCATGGCATCGTTTTTTTCTTTTCATTATGTATTGCTTTGCTTTTTGATTGAATATATGTTTCGATTTGTTTTCTCGAATAGAAATTCACTTGCTTTTTGATTGAATTCAACCTTATTTACAGGTTGTCCTATTACTTGATGCAATTTTTGGTGTTAAACCAGCATAAAGTACTATCTTATTACAAATTTTCTTTATTTTTAAATAAATATTTAGTACTTTATTTATGGTTTTAATTATTAAGCATGTTCAATTTTTCTAATATTATCATAATAATATATTGGTGTTTTTATTTCTTTTTTTGTAATATTTTTTTATTTTTTTGGTTATTTTTTATTTAACTGCTACCGCACCCGCTTGTTTACTAGTCATAAAATTTCCGCAAACGCATACATTTTCAAACGCTAAACCAGTCGTTCAAAACGCTTCGTAACGCTTGAAACCGCAACCGTCCGCTTCAGCAAACTTGTACAACCGCAACCGCAACCGCTGCATTTAAATCAGTCAGGCCCTAACTATATTTAGTAGAAAGATGTGATACGGTGTCCTTCCTATACTTGCATTGTATTTTGATGAATGTCTTTTGTTAATAGTTTTCTACCAACCAGATCATTATTAATCAAATAGAAGAAACTGAAAATTTTACAACGTCGTAAGCCATAAAAAGGTTTTGTAGAGCTTTGGATACCAAAGTGTAATTAAAGTCTTAAACATGCAGCTGAAGTTAGCTGTTGAACATTTATGCTATTAATCAACGGTTAATCAGATATCGGAGTCAGATCTGAGTCACTTTAGACTTTAGAGGCCCTCTAATACTACATCCTTTAATACATTACTTTTTAGTTTTTACAAATACTTTTTGCCGACAAACAGAAAAAAAAAAATACATAGACAATGCTGAAACACGTGCTATATTGATTTATATACAATCAAATTAAGAGAGGAAGACAATCTGTTATCCTATCATTTTCGCATTCTTGTTGATATGATAAGAGGAGCTAGCATTGGCTTAAATTGAGTTCACACTGTCCTGCAATTTTAATGGATTTATTCCCCTGATTAAGATTTATTCACAATTGAGTACTTATAATAAGCTGATATAACAGACTTAGCAGTAATTCAATTTACAGTAACTACATGTACACTATCATTTCATAGTTTCCGGAATTGAACTCGTTACAAACACAAAAGACGAGACACATCGACGATATTAGTTCGAATTTATAAATAGGTTCGTACATTTCCACTCCATACCGATTCACAAGCAAACAAACCTCTTTATTTGATTCAGATAAAAGTCCTAAGAGCAATGTCCTTATTTTAGATCATTGGGCACCGCACAACGTTTTGGGACTTACATCAACCACTGCCTGAGGGAAGAAAGCTTAAGCCAAGTACTGTTTCATCCAGGAGGTGAAGCGAGACCAAGCAAGCTCCACTGCGGCTTCATCTTCATCGGAAAGTCCCATGCTTTTCCTTCTGCTCACTCCTTCTGGACTCCTGTTCAAGAACGCGTGCCCGTTTCCTGGATAGATGTGAACTTCATGTGCTACTCCCGACGCTTTCAGCTTCTCTTCTAGATTCTTTGCTGCCTGTAAAGATTGTAATAATCATTGGGTTCATGATGGAATCTCAGGTAATATTCAGACAATTTGATGTGTAATGTATCGGTATATACACATACCGATACATCAGAGAAACCGACAAAATTGTCAAGCTCTCCAAAATGAGCCTGAATAGGTGCCTTGGCTTGTGCTGGATCTGCAAGCTCTGAGGAAGGGGTCCCATAGAATCCAACAACAGCATCCACCTCAGGAACCAAAACAGAGCTAGCTATCGCTAATGCACCTCCCATGCACATTCCAGTCACACCAACCTGTCACCGCAATCATAATTCATCTGCAATTTCCTCGAGAATCAAATGCGATCTGAAAGAACTTTGTCACCTTTTTAGAGCCATTGGATCTTAGCCAATTAACAGAAGCGCGGATATCTTTGATGGCACCAGGCCAGTCAAGGCCATCCATTAAATGCTGTGCCTCTGCAGTATCCAAACCAACCTTTCCTCGATACAAGCTACAGAACAAAATGTTGTGAGAACTTGTCAATAAGCAATACATTTTTTACAAAACTGAATCTCAGCATTAAAAGAGGCACTCACTCAGGTATAAGGGCTTTGAAACCAGGTTCAAGTTGTGAGATTTTAATAGCATGGTTCTTGATCTCAAAGTCAACACCCCACCATTCTTGAATCACCACAATCCCAGGTGCATCATCTTTACCGACCACATAGGCATCGAATGTCTAACCAACAGATCACAGAGTATAAGTTTTCTTTGACTATAGAAGAATCATATACAATCAAATAGCTAAACCAAATGCATTTGGTGGGATTAGAAACTATCAAACGAAATGATGAATTGATGAATGATGATATTCACTCAACGGAAAGCAAATCCGAAACTGAAATTTACTTCAAAATCAGGCACTACGAATACGATAGAAGCTTCTGATACACCAAACACAACCATAAAAATGGCACTAAGTAGAGAAAAACTCAGGGATAGAAAAAAGAGAAGCTCTTACAGTGTCATCTCTTTGGATCTGGATTTTCTTGAAAGCAGAATCGGCCATTGATCGGACTGATAAGCGAGAAAACGAAGGAATCGAGGATCTATAGAGCGACCAAGTTTTTCCGATTGAAGAAGAGAAGATTCTGGAAGACGAAGATGACACTACTGCACTTAACATTGTTTTTGCGTCTTGCGAGGAAACAAATACTCTTCAGAGTCAACCCCAAACGAGACTTAAACGACGTCGTAGCTGTGATCGTGGATCTGGGCCTTGTATAATCTTATAAAGTATGGGCCACTAGGCCCAAATGATCAGAAGTACGTAATTTTGATTTTTTTTTTTGGATTTATTATTTATTGATACAAAATCAATCTACGACGATAATACGTAAATAGTAGCCGTACATTCTTGGTATATCCAAAAAGCCTGCATCGTCTCTGCTACGGTTTTGTCTCTTTTCTCCCAATTATTAGCTTATATCGATAGAAGACATTATTATCTTTGTTGGTTTTGTAAACGTGACAGGACCTGCTTGATTTTGTTTTTGTGAGATTCGTGGATTCTCGATTTGATGAAAATTGACTCAATGATTTCGTCCTTTCTTTCTATTTGGGGTTTTGAAGTCAACTATGTATATATGGACGTTAATTTTTTAAAATGTTAAGAGATAAATAATTGGCTTACGAAGCCAATATCTAGATAAGTGATATATATGAACAAAAATTAATCACAAAATATATACCAAGAGATGTCAATATGTATGAAGTTTATACATTAGTTCCATGAAATTTGAATTTAAAAGGACAGGAACTATATATGAATTCGCAAATAATAAATTCCCGTTCAGCCGGGTTAAGGTATAGACGTATAGTGCATGTATCAAAGGGCATAGCCACATCCCAATCGGGATAAATGAGAGAGTTCATCACGTTTCTTTTATATTCCTAAAATGGCGATGCGAGGAAATAATGGCAATTTATTGATTTCGCTTTCTATAATAATTTTCAATTTTTGTTGTATAACAATGATAAAGTAAACGTTCTTTAACACACAAAAAAAAAAATGTTACGTGACATTAATTTTGTGTGACGACTACTCATCATCACCACAAGAGCAAACGGCGTAAAAAGACAAACTTTATCCCTAATAATGTCCCACATCGAAAATTGGAAGAGATCCTAAGTAATATATAAAGGATATGGGCCACTCCACTCATTGTCAATTGGTTTTGAGTTGGAAGCACATATTCTAATATGGTATCAGAGCCCGATCCACACATGTCCAACCCGATCCGATCCAAAGATGGTCCAATCATCGACAAGGCCCAAAATTGATACCGTCGATCTAAGCCCGAACATTCCGAGATTAGTGGCCAAAGAGCCATCATCTCGAGAGGGCGTATTAGGACATAATGTTCCACATCAGAAGTTGAAAGGAATCCTGAGTAATATATAAGGGATATGGGTCACTCCACTCATTACCAATTAGTTTTGAGTTGGAAGCACATATTCTAATATTATCGTTATCCTAATTTGAACAAGACCACAAAATAAACCACCACAAATAGACAAAGATATACATATAAGTATATAACGAGACTCATATCATGCAAAAAATTTATATATGTAGTAAACGTATTAGTAGTGAATCATTAATAATGTCTAATGAAACGAATTTAATGTGACTATTTTCGTTGGAAAAAGTTTTGATATGATATAGAAAAGGGTATAACTTAATAGTATCAGTCTAGTGGTAAACATAGTATAAGTTTAAATTCCAATTTACGTGAAGTTCATGAATTTTAACGGTGTCAATGTGTATATTTTGGCCTCCGTACTATAAATCTATATTTATTTACCAAAATTTGTAGTCATCTAGACATACAATACGTTTTATAAATAAATAATATATATTTAGTATATATACCATTTGTGAAGTCATGTATCTATATGACAAACTAGTCCAATTTCATTTGACTATGACTAATTTATCTGTCCTTTTTCTTTTAAATAGTTCTAACAAAAACAAATCTACTCACCACTCCTTTTATGATAAGTATATATATGAATATTAGTGTGTACCTTTTTTTTTGGTTGAACACTGGTACATATTATGGGTTTGATTGGTAATTCAATATCACTATAATAACTCATCATAAAAATATTACCAAAAACGTTATTCTAAGTTTTTCTGGTACCGTTTTTATGTATCGCTATTTTCAATCATTTTAAATTATTTTTGTATCACTTACCGTTTCTTCTATCCGCTAAAAAATTATACCATTTTATATATGCGATCAATTAGACCCTATATATATATTATATTACAGAGCATTCATAGACGTGACGCATTATTTTACTTAACCCTTATCCAAAAACCGCAAGAAAGCTCATAAGAAATCTCCTCCCATGGCGTATTCAAGTTCTTCTCTCCCTCCTCTTTGCGAGAAGATCTCATACAAAAACTATTTTCTAAGAGCTGTGGATCTCACGATTCTTGGCCTTCTCTTTTCTCTTCTCTTGTACCGAATCCTACTTATGAACCAAAACAACACCGTTTGGGTTGTGGCTTTCCTCTGTGAATCTTTTTTCTCTTTCATATGGCTTCTTATAACCTGCATAAAATGGAGTCCTGCTGCATATAAATCATATCCTGAAAGACTTGATGAAAGGTACCAAATTATTTTACACTTACTATTCAGTGCCGGCGTTTGGGGTGTGCAAGTAGAGCAATTGTTCCGGGTCCAATTTTTTTGGGTAAATTTAAGGGCTTAAATTTTTTTTCCGTATAGAAAAAAATGTAATTTTTAAAACTTTAAGATATCTTTATTATAAAAAAAAACCTAAATATTTTATTTAGTATGAAAGTGGTTAATTTTTAAGTTTTTTTAAACATGAAAAAGGCCCAATTTTTTTTTTTTGATATGAAAAAAGGCCAATTTTTAAGATTTGTACCGGGACTCAAAATTAATTGAGCCGGCCCTGTTACTATTATAGATACAATCATATACATTTAAAGCATATATTTTGTTAAATTTGTATAAAAACTAAGTCCTAGCTAGCTGAAACCCAACCCTTAGTTTTTTTTTGTCACGAAATATCATTCATTTTTTCGGTTATCTTTCTATTTTAGTGGACTAGTATAAAGATTTGAAAATATAAGATTTTTATTAACTGGTCGTAGAATTAATTTCAGGGTTCATGACCTTCCATCGGTAGATATGTTTGTGACCACGGCCGATCCGGTTAGGGAGCCGCCGATTCTTGTTGCAAACACGTTGCTTTCGCTGTTAGCCTTGAATTATCCAGCGAATAAACTTGCTTGTTATGTATCGGACGATGGATGCTCACCTCTCACTTACTTCTCTCTCAAGGAAGCTTCTAAGTTCGCCAAGATTTGGGTTCCATTTTGCAAAAAATACAACGTTAAAGTTAGAGCTCCTTTTCGATATTTCTTGAACCCTCCAGTCCCAACAGAAAGTTCTGAATTCAGTAAAGACTGGGAAATGACGAAGGTAAATTAAAGGGTTTGATTGTCTTTTTGATGTAAGAGTTTAATTTTCCATTTGTTTATAAATTAAATGATTTCGTTTTACTTTCAAGAATAACACATTAACTTATTTTTTAATCAAACATTATTTGTAATTGTGAAATGCTGAAGGTAAACTAGCTAGAAGAAATCGTCGACGTTTCGAATTTGTGTTTGCAAATTCTTTAAAACATATTGATAAATGTTGTGGTTTATAGAAATATAAACAACAAAAAATAAAATAATTAACACAATCACACTTTTTAGTTTAAAAAAATTGGGACAAAAATCAAGATTTGTTCTTAGCTTTTCATATTAATTATTGGGAATTTTCTTGAAAGTATGTTTTTGTATCAACATAAAGAGGGAGTACGAGAAATTAAGCAGGAAGGTGGAAGATGCCACTGGAGATTCCCATTGGTTGGATGCAGAAGATGACTTTGAAGCTTTCTCAAATACTAAACCAAATGATCATTCAACTATAGTTAAGGTATTCTTACAATTTTCAAAAGTGATAACAAATAGTCTCTATCTATAGATAAGTTATGAACATAACAAAAGAGGGTAGCTAGTTATAACAATTATATGAACTCTTTTATGTGTGTATGTGAAGGTGGTATGGGAGAACAAGGGAGGTGTGGGAGAGGAGAACGAGGTTCCTCATTTTGTATATATTTCAAGAGAGAAAAGACCAAATTATCTTCATCATTACAAAGCTGGAGCCATGAACTTTCTGGTTAGTGAATTTTCTCACAAAGCTCTTTGATATATTTTCTATTTTATTTTTGAAGTTTCAAGAAAGTAGATCAGAAATTATGAGCTTGGAAATATAGATATATCTAAACGTCTTCTAAAGGAAGGTAAAATAGTATAGAAGAAAATGACATCTACTTCTCATATTGCTAACAATCACTCACTTGATTGCTAGGCCCAAGCAAATGTAGGACATTTATGTACAAAATGTCCGATGTGATATGTGGCTGCAATGATTTTTTACATTTTGTTGCATGTGCCATTGGACATTAATTGTTAAAATGAAAGGTAACCAAAGAGTTCCGGGTCTAGGCTATATAATTTTCTCTGGCCAAGTATCGGAGGATGGAGAATAGTAAATAGTTTAATTCATGTCGTTGATAGATCCCGTGATCTTGAAAATTATCCCCTTTTGGATGGGTAACTAATATTTATGCGTTAATTTAGCATGCATGTAAAACTAAACAAACATGGTGTTATATTGCCTTTGAAAAGACATCATATATGATAAGTCATATTGAACAACTATCAATGATTGCAGATCTTAATTAGTTTAATTTTTGGGTTATAATAATTAAAAATGTGATGACAGAGCGTGAGATGAATTTGAACAGGTAAGAGTGTCAGGGTTGATGACAAATGCACCATACATGTTGAACGTAGACTGCGACATGTATGCCAATGAAGCAGATGTGGTGCGACAAGCAATGTGTATATTTCTGCAAAAATCAGTGAATTCAAAGCATTGTGCTTTTGTTCAATACCCGCAAGATTTCTATGATTCTAACGCCGACGAACTCACCGTCTTACAATCAGTAAAATTTCTCTTTTTATTTATAATTTTTGATCAATTCATTGTTATTTTTCGTTATGTACTTAATCCTTTGGTTATTTTCTTTTATGTTAAAATTAGTATTTGGGACAAGGAATTGCGGGAATCCAAGGACCGATATATGCGGGTTCAGGATGCTTCCACACTAGAAGAGTTATGTACGGTCTATCAATAGATGATTTAGAAGAAGATGGAAGTCTTTCTTCAGTTGCAGCAAGTAAGTACTATAGTCTATAAATCAAAATTATATGCATATATATATATTAAAACCAATACTTTAGTATGCAAAATTCTAATGTCTCTCTTTTTTTTTTTTTGTTATTCTAACATTTTAATGTATGTTATGTTATTATTCTAACGTACAGTTTATAATACTTTTGTGATTCATTGTTCTATAATATATTCAATTATTTTATTATTCATATGTCAAAATCATTCACGGTTTGGTTGTTATTTCATTAAGGGAAATATTTGGCTGAAGAGAATTTAGAGAGAGAATTTGGGAACTCTAAAGAGATGGTGAAATCGGTGGTCGAGGCATTACAAAGAAAACCAAATCCTCAAAATACCCTTGCAAACTCTCTCGAAGCGGCTCAAGAAGTGGGGCATTGTCATTATGAATACCAAACTATCTGGGGCAAAACGGTAATTCTCTCTAAATTATATCACTGTAGATTAATAATCTAATCTAGCATAGCAATAATAATAATGCGTTTTGTAGTTATCAAGAAGTTTGACTCATAGTAATGTGTTGTGTTATGTATAAAAATCCTGCAGATCGGTTGGTTATACGAATCAACAGCAGAAGATGCAAACACAAGTATCGGAATCCATTCGAGAGGGTGGACTAGCTCATATATATCTCCCGAACCACCAGCGTTTCTTGGGGCTATGCCGCCAGGAGGACCAGAGGCCATGCTCCAGCAGCGGCGATGGGCGACAGGACTGCTCGAAGTCCTTTTTAACAAACAAAGTCCGTTGATCGGAATGTTTTGTCGAAAAATAAGATTTCGACAAACCTTGGCTTATTTATACATTTTCACTTGGGGTCTAAGGTCAATCCCTGAGCTATTTTATTGTCTCCTGCCTGCTTATTGCCTACTCCACAACTCTGCCTTATTTCCCAAGGTGACTCTCTCTCCTTCTCTCTTCTTAGTTCTTTTTGTCGTCTTCAACTTATACACATTACCAAACCTGAATATGGATTGTGACACGGTGACAGAACTAGGACTACCACTAAATTATATGTTTCGGTCACTCTTAATTTGTATGATTTCCTCATTAATATAGTTCTACTTATTTCATATAATTGGTTGAGAGGGAAATGTTTAATGTTTTATTTTGTTTGTGACTCTAGGGAGTTTATTTAGGTATAATCGTCACGCTTGTGGGAATGCATTGTCTTTACACTCTATGGGAATTTATGAGCCTTGGGTTTTCCGTACAATCATGGTTTGTCTCCCAGTCATTTTGGAGGATAAAAACCACTTGTAGTTGGTTATTTAGCATCCCTGACATCATACTCAAGCTACTTGGAATCTCGAAAACTGTCTTTATAGTCACTAAAAAGACTATGCCCAAGACCATGTCAGGGTCTGGATCCGGAAAATCTCAACGAGAAGATGATTGTCCAAACAAAGATTCCGGTAAATTTGAATTTGATGGCTCGCTTTATTTTTTGCCCGGCACATTTATTGTGTTGGTAAATCTAGCCGCTATAGCCGGTTTCTCAGTGGGTCTACATCGGTTGAGTCATCGTCACGGAGGAGGTAGTTCGGGTTTGGCAGAAGCTTGTGGAAGTATTTTGGTGGTTATGTTGTTCCTTCCATTTCTTAAGGGTATGTTTGGGAAGGGAAAATATGGTATCCCGTTGTCTACTATTTCTAAAGCTGCCTTTTTAGCAGTTTTATTTGTCGTCTTTGCTCTATAGATCCCTGATTCCTTCGTTTTCACCTAAAATTGTGTTACGTCTTGCGGTGAAAGGAACAATTTAGAGTCAACCCAAACGAGACTTAAAAGGACGTCGTAACTATGAGGGTGAACCTGGACTCAGTATGAATTTATTGTTCAGAAGTATTTCTTATTTATTGATTGGTACAAAATATAAAATTTAAGACGATAAATACGTAGATAGTAGCCGTATATTCTGGACTAGTGATTAGTCTCTTTTCTCCCAAGCTTATATCAATATATATAAGACATTATTATCTTTGTGGGTTTTGTAACCATGACAGGACCAGCATATTTTGTTTTTGTGAGATTCGTGGTTTCTCGATTTGATGAAAACGACTCAATGATTTCGTCCTTTCTAATTTTTGGGGTTTTGAAGTCAACTGTGTATGTGGACGTTATTTTTTTGAAAATTAATGAGATAAATAGGGCTTAATTAGAAGACAACATCTAGATAAGTGATATAGGTACAAAAATCAATCACAAAATGCCTACCAAGAAATGTCATATGTAAATTTAATTTTAAAAGCAATTCTCAAATAATAAAATTCTCGTTCCGGGTCAAGGTATAGTGCATGTATCAGAGGGTATAGCCACAACCCAATCGGGATAAATGAGAGTTCATCTCGTTTCTTTCATATTCCTAAAATGGCGATGCAATGAAATAATGACAATTTATTGATTTTCTTATTTATAAATTTTCAAACACACAATTTGTATAACAATTAATGATAATGAAACGTTACGTGTCTTTAAATTTTGTGTGACGACTACTCATCATTCACCACAAAGAGCAAACGGGGTAAAAAGACAAACTTTATCGTTATCCTAATTTGAATCAGACCACACAAAAAACCCACCCCAATTAGACAAAGATACGTATATATTATGCACAATCGTTTATATGTAGTTACTTGTTATATTAAAGAAATTGATTGTTTTATACTTTTATTAATAATGAAAAGAAACGACTTCGATATGAGTAGTTAATTCGTTGAAAAAGTTTATGCGGGTCTAGTTTTTCTAACCTTTTGATATGATATAAAAAAATATGTTAGCTTTCACTTGATGGTAACTTAGTGGCATGTCTGGCATCTACAAGTTAAATTCCAGTTTACGTGAAGTTCATGAATTTTATTGGTCATGTCAATATGTACAAATTACAATATACATATACGTTTTATAAATAAAATATTTATATTTATATACTATTTTAAAACTTCATGCATGTATCTACTATCTAGATGACAAACTAGTCCAATAACATTTGACTATGACCTCTTTGTTCTTTTTTGTTAATAGTTTTCACAACAAAGAAAATCTACTCAATGTTATTTCTTCTCACCAATCTACATAAGTGTGTATGTATATATCTCAGAACACTAGTACTCTACACATTATATATATTTTTACTTAACACTTTAGAAACATATCCAAAAACCTCAATAAATCTTCTTCCATGGCGGATTCAAGCTCTCCTCTCCCTCCTCTTTGTGAAAGGATCTCACACAATAGCTATTTATTAAGAGCTGTAGATCTCACTATTCTAGGCCTTCTATTTTCTCTCCTATTGTACCGAATCCTACATGTGAACCAAAACGACACCGTTTGGGTCGTGGCTTTCCTCTGTGAATCTTGTTTCTCCTTCGTATGGTTGCTTATTACCTGCATAAAATGGAGTCCTGCTGATTATAAAACATATCCTGATAGACTTGATGAAAGGTACGTACCGTTTTCACATATATACACAATTATACACACTAAAATAAATATTCTTATTAAATTTGTATCAAGTCCTATAATATCATTCATTTTAGTTCCAGTAGCAAACATTCGAAAGTAAAAAAGTTTTGAAATGGCCTAGCAACTATTAATTTCAGGGTTCATGACCTTCCATCGGTAGATATGTTCGTGACCACAGCGGATCCAGTTAGGGAGCCACCGATTATCGTTGTAAACACTGTGCTTTCACTGTTAGCTGTGAATTATCCTGCGAACAAACTAGCTTGTTATGTGTCGGACGATGGATGTTCACCCCTCACTTACTTTTCTCTCAAGGAAGCTTCAAAGTTTGCCAAGATTTGGGTTCCTTTCTGCAAGAAATATAACGTTAACGTTAGAGCTCCTTTTATGTACTTCTTGAACCCTCCGACCGCAACAGAAAGTTCTGAATTCAGTAAAGACTGGGAAATGACGAAGGTATAGGGTTTGTTTGTCTTTTACAAATTCTTTGCAAAATTTTGAAAACTGTTGTGATTGATAGAAATATAAACTATTTGTTCAACCAATAAACACAATCACATTTTTGGTTTTAAAACACCTGAGACAAAAATCAAGATTTTTCATTGCTTTTCGTAATAGTTATTTGGAATTTTCTTGAAATTTTGTTTTTGTATTAATATACAGAGGGAGTACGAGAAGCTAAGCCAGAAATTAGAAGATGCCACCGGACGCTCCCATTGGTTGGATCCAGAAGATGACTTTGAAGCTTTCTCAAACACAATATCAAATGATCATTCAACTATAGTTAAGGTATTTCTACAATTTTCCACAGTAAAAAAATATAATCTCTAACTATAGAGAGCTGCGCAAAACAAAAGGGTTAACCCTTATAACAGTTACATGAAAATCTTGTTTTATATGTTTATGTACGTGAAGGTGGTATGGGAAAACAAGGGAGGTGTGGGAGACGAGAAAGAGGTCCCTCATGTTGTATACATTTCAAGAGAAAAGAGACCAAATTACTTTCATCATTACAAAGCTGGAGCCATGAACTTTCTGGTTAGTAATTTCTCACATATCTATCTTCTATCTTTTTTTATATTTTATTTGAAGTTTCAAGTAAGGTACATAAGAAATTATGAGGTTGGACATATAGAGGTGCATAATGCCATAGTGCATATGTATACGTCTTTTCAAGGAAGGTAAACAGTAAAGGAGAAAATGACATCTACTTTCTTATTGCTAAATTTCACTCATTTGATTGATAGGCCCAACCATATATAGTGCAATTTTTTTTTTTTCTTTGTGCAAATCCATATATTGTGCAACATGTAATGTACCATATGTCCATATGTTCCGCGTAATATATGGCTGCAAGCCTGCGAGACTACACTTACTTTTGACGTTTTATTTGCATGTGACAATCCTCTACATTCACTGTTGAAGTGAAAAGGTAACCAAGGATTTGTGGGCCTAGGCCCATAATCTATTCGGATCAGAACATGTTAAACTAGTATTTTATTTGTCATTGGTGCTCAAACTCCTCTTTGGGGCCTCACTAGTACACCGGTTGAGCTATGGATGCCGAATGTAACCTTGCATGGCTATGTGTTAATTAAGAATGCATGTGAAATTATAAACAATCATGGTGCCTTTGAAATTGATATTTTATAATGATTAGCCTAAGGCACCATACAATATATGAGAAGCCATATCGAACAACTAGCAATGATTATATATATTAGTTTTTTTTTTCAATAGTAATTACAAATGTGATGATAGAGCGTGAGATGAATTTGAACAGGTAAGAGTGTCAGGGTTGATGACAAATGCACCATACATGTTGAACGTAGACTGCGACATGTATGCCAATGAAGCAGATGTGGTGCGACAAGCAATGTGTATATTTCTGCAAAAATCAATGAATTCAAACCATTGTGCTTTTGTTCAATACCCTCAAGATTTCTATGATTCTAACGCCGACGAACTCACCGTCTTACAATTAGTAAGATTTATGTTCTTTACTTTTTCTTTGGTTTATTTCTAATGTTGATATATAAATTTCATTCAGCTCGATGATTTTTTTTTGTTGTATCAATCCGTACTTAATCTTAGTTCCCTTTTATATGTTGGAAAATTAATTAGTACTTGGGACGAGGAATTGCGGGAATCCAAGGACCGTTGTATGGGGGCTCAGGATGCTTCCATACTAGAAGAGTTATGTACGGTCTTTCTCTAGATGATTTAGAAGACGATGGAAGTCTTTCCTCAATTGCTACAAGTAAGTACAACTGACAAAGACAAAATTATATGTATATATTAAAACCAATAATTTTTTTTGTCAATTAAAACCAATCTTTTTAGCATGTACAATTCTGATGTTATCACTAATTATTCTAACGTTTTGATCTAACATATAATTTATAACATATTTGTTATTAATCCATTGTTCTACTATAACTATTCAGTTATTTTACTATTCATATGTCAAGTCATTCACAACTCTCGTTGTAATTTCATTAAGGGAAGTATTTGGCTGAGGAGAGTCTAGCGAGAGAATTTGGCAAATCTAAGGAGATGGTGAAATCAGTGGTCGATGCGTTACAAAGAAAATCATATCTTCATAACACCCTTAAAGACTCTCTAGAAGCGGCTCAAGAAGTGGGACATTGTCACTACGAGTACCAAACCAGCTGGGGCAACACCGTAATTAACTCCCTTTTCAATTTAACCACTTAAGTATTTTAGACATTAATAATGTGTTTTCTTATATATACATCGTGTAGATCGGTTGGTTATACGATTCAACAGCGGAAGATGTGAACACGAGTATCGGAATCCATTCGAGGGGGTGGACTAGCTCATATATTCTTCCGGATCCACCGGCCTTTCTAGGGTGTATGCCACAAGGAGGACCGGAAGCAATGGTTCAACAGCGACGATGGGCGACCGGACTGCTTGAAGTCCTTTTCAACAAACAAAGTCCGTTGATTGGGATGTTTCGCCGGAAAATAAGATTCCGACAAAGTATGGCTTATCTTTACGTTTTCAGTTGGGGTCTAAGGTCAATCCCTGAGCTCTTTTACTGTCTCCTTCCTGCTTATTGCGTACTCCACAACTCTGCCTTATTTCCTAAGGTGACCCTCTCGCTCACTCTCTCTCTCCTTTGTGTTGTCTTCAACTCATACACATCACCGAAATTGAATTCGGGTTATGATACGAAGACAACACTAACAAGAACAACTAGATTACATGTCTCGGTCTCTTTCTTAAGTTATATCATAGCCTTCTTATTAATATTGCTCTAGTTTAATGTTTTTTGGTTTTGTTTGTGGCTCTAGGGAGTTTACTTAGGTATAATCGTCACGCTTGTGGGGATGCACTGTCTTTACACTCTATGGGAATTCATGAGCCTTGGTTTTTCCGTACAATCGTGGTATGTCTCCCAATCATTTGGGAGGATAAAAACCACTTGTAGTTGGTTATTTAGCATCCTTGATATCATACTCAAGCTTCTTGGAATCTCGAAAACCGTCTTCATAGTCACTAAAAAGACTATGCCTGAGACCAAGTCAGGGTCTGGATCCGAAAAATCTCAAGGAGAAGTTGATTGTCCAAACAAAGATTCCGGTAAATTTGAATTTGATGGCTCGCTTTATTTTTTGCCCGGCACATTTATTGTGTTGGTAAATCTAGCCGCTCTAGCCGGTTGTTTGGTGGGTCTACAACGGTTGAGTCCTCGTCACGGGGGAGGTGGTTCTGGTTTGGCAGAGGCTTGTGGATGTATCTTGGTGGTTATACTGTTCCTTCCATTTCTAAAGGGTATGTTTGAGAAGGGAAAATTTGGTATCCCATTGTCTACTCTTTCTAAAGCTGCATTTTTAGCAGTGTTATTTGTTGTTTTCTCTGTGGGAAACTAGTATATAGTAGTGTGATATGGGTTTGTTATGCACCTATCGTTAAGTGCATGTGCATGACATTGTCTCAATTGATATTGCTATATATTTATGCAATTAGTTTCGTTTTTTTTTTGTGGACAGCATACAATTAGTTTTATTGATCGTCAAACTAACTAATGTGAAACCATTCAAAGCGTTGAATTACAAATGAACGTTACTCTGACAAACATCAATATGTAGAATGACAAGCTAGTTTTGTATGTGGAATATCAACACTACGAACGAAGATGAAAATAATTACTATTTTTCTTTGATACCTTTTTTTTTTGTTAATTAGAAACAATTTAATCAATTGAACAAATGAAATACATATACAAGTTTAGTAAACCACATATATAATTAGATCATTCCAGTGCTAAGCATTTTAGCCATTCCATTGATTCGATAAATCTTTCTCTCGTAAAATCTGTTTTTCAATATGGATTATCTACTATGGAAGATCCTTGAAAGAGAAGAAAACGAGGTACTCATCTGAATTCTCTTGGGCCCTTGGCTAACCTCAAAAATCCATGTAGTGGTATCATATATATATAACAACGTTACCAGAATGAATATTATAAATTTATGTTTACCATCTTTACAAATTATTAATTTTGTTTCTAGACCTATTCTTAATAATATTTAATTTTTATTTATCAACTAACCAAAATTCTATATTAAACATATTTATAAGGTAATAATTTTATTTTTATTGATCAACTTGATAATTATTTCTCTTTTCTTAGTATATATAAAAGAAAAATATTTTTCTAGAATATCTAATAGTTAATACCTTTATAACTTTAATAATTATATGAATCAATATATTAAAAATAATTTTCTAACAATACGTATACATCATTTTTGTCAACAATCTTATGGATTTTACTGGTTAGTACTTTAATTTATCAAAATATATTATCGCATTTGTGTTAATATAATACAATAATTTTGTTTTATAATACAACAATAAATATTTGTCGTCCTAAATTAAATATACTAATAATTAATATTGTTCACTCATAATTACATAGAAAACCACAGTATTACCTGGTCGAGTCACGAGTATCACAATTGTAGATTGAGAAATTTTAGCTCACTGTAATATTCACAATTAACCTCCCTACACTTGTCTGTGGATAAGATAAATAACTTAAAGTTGGAAAAAAAAAAAAAGTAAATAACTTAACACAGATTAAGCTTTATTTTTACTCTGGTAATACAGATTTAGATTTCTTATAAAAAAATAATATTTAATCCAAATCCAACAAAAAGTTTAAACAAAAATTTTCTTTCAGACTTTCCTTGGAAGTATTATTACTTTTTCACATTGACAATTAATACTAACTTTTCTTTATATTTAACTTAACAAATTAAGTCCACAGAGGGTATTTTTGTCTATTCATATTTTTAAAGCCATGCGTGCATTGCCTTAGTCTATATAAGTTCACCTCCCACTCATCGACTGCCACAACACTCGTAAAGAAGCTCAAGAAATTCTCCCTGAGAAAAATCCAAAAAAATAAATAAATAAAGAATCAGCGACGGAGATTTTCTCCGACCAATCCATGTCGGAAAATGTGGTCAATCTACCGGATTCTTTGTATGAGGACTATAGTAAACTCAAGTTGACTTCGTCCCCGCCCTACGCTTCGTCATCCTCAGCTCCTCCGCCGGGGCTCACCGTCGTAGCTCAGCCGACCGTAGAGATGATTCTCCAGTGGGTCTATGATCTTCATAAACCAAACTCACCCAAGTTTGATTTCGCGCTGCATAATCTCGCCTATGTAAGTGCATATACTCTTCGATTCTCTCTATGTTTGATATGATTTTTAGTTTGATCTGTTGTCTCTCTGTTTTTTTCAACATGATTTTGATCCTTTGAGTCCGATGAAGTGATTAGTTTCTGAGAAAGAAGTGTTTTTTTTTTTTTTCCGATTATGGGAAATTCTTGAGATCTCCGTTTGTTTCTTGCTGCATAGGCTAACGATTTTATCCCTATACATCTTATGGGAATGCTTGATAATAGGATATCATCACAATCTTAGACTCTCCTTTTCGCCGTTAAATGATAGATTTTGTTGTATCTAAATCTTAGATCTGGTTGCTTGACATGGAATGTTCTTGTTTGTGAGTCAATTTGGCTTTCCTTTGTGGATAATCATAATCTTGGAGCCTATAAGACACAATCAGTTGTCATTCTCTGTTTTGTTTGTATCCGTTTGTCGATTTATCGTTAATTTATCGTTGGATCGGCAATTGTTATTCCTCTTTTGCTTGTATCCATTCCATGATTAAAGGCGTTACATCGTTGGATAGGCTTTCACCATTTCCTTCGGTTCAGGAGATCTCGCTGTCTTCTAATCATAAGAAACATTCAATTGTTATTCCTCTATTGTTTGTCTGCATTTGTCGATTATCGCCATTATCTCGTTAGGTCGGTTTTCGTGATTTTAGGTTTAGGAGATCTCGCAATTTGTCTCATCATATATATGAACTATTCAATTGTTATTCCTCTTTTGTTTGTATCCGTTTGACGATTGTCGGTATTATATCGTTTGTCGGCTTTCACATTTTTTAGGTTTAGGAGATTTCACAATCTTTCTTATCATCATTTCTCAATTTGCTCTGTTTTTCATGATGTGCTCTCCCTATAGATTATAAAAATCTTAAGCCTAGATCTTGTTCTTCTGTGCATTCTTCGTTTATTTCCATATCGTATCCCGATAGATAAGAATGTGTGTGGTCTAGAATTACAGCGTATCCCGATGGATAACAAAATGTGTGGTCAAGAATTACAGCGTATCGCGATAGATTATAATGTGGGTAGTCAAGGAATACAGTGTCTAGTTATAAATTTTGATTTACTTTTATGGTATTGCCAATTGCTATGCATTTGAAATCCTCTACAATTCAATGCTTTGCAAATTGTTTTCCAAATTCGCGGTAGCTAGAAAGGATAGCTATTCATAATTGTGGCCCAATGCAAGTAAAGAAATTTATCTCGGTATGACTCGCATATATGGAAAACCAAAATTTCATAATTCAGAGAACCAAAGTTAATCGGGCATATTTTGATCTTATCGGTTATCGAGATCTTATCTTTAGTATTTCTTATGGTATGCAACACTTGACTATGCCTTTGTTTGTCTATAGGTTGAGAATAAATTCACTCTAAACTTTTACTTTTTTTTTCTTTTCTTTTTGACATCTTTTGATCCACAAGGCCCGATCCATAGTCATAAACTTATATATTAGTAGTCGAGGACCACTTTAAAACATTTTTGGAATTTTAACAACTTATATTATCTCTCTCTTTTTTTCCCAATGGCAGCATAGGGACAATTTTGAGTTCTTGCCGAGTCTGTTATGGGAATCTAAAAATACTGTGTACATCATGTTGCAGGTTAAGTACCGACTACTTTAGTTATTTCTTTTGGCTTTTTAAACAGATTTTTTCAAAATCTTGCCATCTTTTGTTGTACAAATTTCTCTCTATTTGTGACACTCACTTCAAGTTTCATTTAATCTACGCAGGAGGTTTTTGTAGCCTACAGACACCTCGTAGGACACATCTCACTTCGATTGTTCCCTCATCCATTGAATCCACTTCGAGTGTACAATGTTTTGCTTTTGTTCCAGGTTTCGTTTTGGTCTCACACCTTGCTTATTTTCTTAAGTTTAAAAACCATTTCTTTGATAAATGCTTAAGCCCAAACTTTTTCTGTGATATTATCATCGTTTTTCCTGTTACAGAGCATGGCTTATCACCCAGACACAAGCCGTCGGTTTCTTAGGGGTATGTCTTTCTCCTTTAGTTCAACAAACCATCTTATCTTCACATTAGCTATATCAATGTTATATCATGTTACATTGTCTTTGAAATTTCTTTGCTTATGTTGGTTGGTTTGTTGCAGCTAAGATGCCAAACTATTTCTATCCTTTGATGGACCTTGGTCTCATCGATAAGCGTCACGAATGCCTGAGGCTTGCTGCATTGGGTGTCATTGCTCATATGTTGAAGGCGGTAACATACATATTCTCTTACAACATATATAATCTGTTTGTGACAAATGCTTTTGAAAACTCCACTAAATTACTTTGAACAACATCTCACTTCTCTACAGTCTGAAGATGGAGCTGTTAGTCGTTACCTAATGGAAAGTGGTGCTGTAGGTTTTTGCGCTAAACCCGTTGAGTTTGGCTCTATCGAAACAAAAACTGTAAGTTTCTTTCACCCGCTTCTTCTACTCATCTTGACTATAAAATCAGAGAAGAAATTAAAGAAACCCTTTGAAACTAATACTTCTTGTTCAGGTTGCTGTATACATACTTGACAAGATTATGTCAACTGATGAGGGGCTTCATTACTGCTGCGTCTTGGCTGATCGGTTTTTCGTTATCGATGAACTCCTTAAGAAGCTGCTCGTCTATCTTTCTTCCATGTACAGACCTTCTTCCTGCTTGTTCAACCTTGTTATTGGTTGCTACGTCAAGCTCTCCCAGAAATCCAGGTTTTCTTGCTACACCTTCTGATCTTATTTTGATATTGATACAAAATGGTTAGGCTTTGTAAAAGCAAACAACAATTTTATTTTCTTGTATATGCATTAGGGCTCGTGACGGAATAAGGCGATACACGCCTTTCTTGCTGTTTGACGGCACTTTTGCAAGATTATATGCTGTAAGATTGAAATCGCTTGTGTTTTTGGAATTAGTATGGTTTTGGTTCATGCAGGGAATAGTAAAAGATTAAGTGTGTTGTCTGTTGTTTTTTCGCAGGAGGACCCTGTCGCTGATAACAATCGGATTCAGCTGATTCAGAATCTGGAAAACTAAAGCAATGAAGTACCGGAGACACTGTTTTCAATGAGGAAATGAAAACGAAGCGATACACAACCCCCACAGAGAACAGGTTTACTACGCCTACGCGTACGCTAAGTAATAATTTACTAAAGACATAAAAACTATGAAATATTTTTATGTTGTTGTTTGGTTTAATATCTTTTGGATGACTCTTATTACTCTCTCAACATTGTTCTCTCTCTTTTGAGATACATTTCAATGCATTTTCTATCTTTTTTCAAGTAGTTTAATTTTTGCTTAATTAATTTGCAACTTGATTGATGATTGATACTGCAAATGAATACTATTATCATGATCTTCATCTGCAGGACACACTAGGAAACATAAAAAAAGAAGAAGTTAGGTTTATGTTATATAGATGTAGAGGTTCCGGAATCCGGAAGTTGTGGTTTTGAGTTCCTCTAAGACTTTTTAGAAAGAGACATGAATTAGAGTCTAGAGAGGCATCTTGGTCTCGGTGACATTCCATGGCAGAAGGGTTGGTTATAGCCAAACCAAGCAAAATCATTCCACATACATATATAAAATCTTCTCAGATGTTTTTGTTACCTATTAGAATAATCTCCAATCCAATTAACATCCATGGACAAGTTCCATAGTTGCCCACTGTCTTGTTCCGCATTCATATCATAAGTCAAACGTTTGATCAGTACCATTGCCAAACAAAATTAGCTTGAAACCAATCCCCAACTTTGGACACATAAACATTTGAAGAGTTTGTCACTTTCAAGTATGGTTAGTGAATGTGAAGTTTGGCTCCGGGATCTTTTGGTGTAACTAAAAACTGTACTATAGTATTACTCACTAAACCATTCAGTGTTCACTGTAATAATAATAGTCCACTCATCACTTAAGTCAGATTTACATTTTCTCTTATGGTTGGTTACTTACCCTAAATAGAAACCTCTTTTGTTCTTTGTTTTTTTAATGGTAAATGAAATCGAAATCAAAATTGAACCACCGTCAAAAAATTCGAGTGCAACAGTCAAATCAGAGTCTTGAATCCATTGGGTTCTCCAATTTTCCACCAAATCCCAACTCGAATTTCAAACCCAGTTCGCCAGATCTCCAATGGCGAAGCACACGGCGGCGTTTAAAGTCCGGCGGGCACCTCACGGAGGCCTTAGCCGTTTCCGCCTCCTCGCAGCCTCTTCTGACCATCCCCAAAGGTAAAATCACAACTGCCCTTGATTGGATCTTGCTTCATCGGCTCTAAAGTTCACTGCTTTCCTCTGAGAAAATGAGCAAAATTACTACTTTTCTTATTTGGGTATTGTTTAACGATTTGGAGTAGTAGTTGGTTTAGTTTCTGGTGATTGAGTTGCTTCAGCTTGATTAGGGAATGAGTTTTGCATAAACAAGAATTGTGTCTTTCATTAGATTTTACACTGTTTTTGACTGTGTTATTGTATCTCCGATTATTTGGTTTTCATAAGTAGGCAATGATCAGTTTTTGGAGATCATAGAGATGTAAGTTTGGAAGCTACTGATCCTTGTGTAAACAAATTTGAGTCTTTGAGGTCTGACTTGTGGTGTGGTTGAGCATCTGGTTTACTTGTTGTGGCTGTCGTGGTGACACCAAATCTGAATGGCGGTGTATGCTTTGCATTTTAGGATATATCCTTAATCAGGTTTATAGGATTTACTGGAATGAATTCATGGAGGTTAATAATGTTGTTTAGAATGATTTGTGATAATTGCTTCTTTACTAGTTTTACAAAATTGTTTTTTTACTAGTAGGGAATCATCCCCAACTCTTCTTCCTCCTCTTTCCTCTTCTCCTTATTGGTTGCTTATGTTTGTATAATATAGTTTTCTCTTACTTTTAATATTGTAGGTTCAGTGAACCTTTTGTTCTGTCTGCTCAGATCCAATTCTATCTCCTCCCACTGTCCTTGGAAATCCCAATGCTACCACCACCACCACCAAGTAGACCTTTTTCTATATAATTCTTGTTTTGATTACTTTAATAAGTAATAACCCCCTTCAATTTTGGCTTTGTTTCTAAGGCATTTTCTTTCCTGTAATCTGGGTTTTTGTGGGTCCAACTCTCTCTCTTGATTTCAACAACTTGGCAACTTCATTCAATTTCAAGTTCCAAAACAAGAGAGAGAGAGAGAGATAAAGAATTCTTTATTGTGTCCATGAGTTGGTTAGGTGATCCTCCACTTCCAATTGGCTATCCATCTATCCTCTTCTTTTATTTATACTCTCAGAAACACCAAATCAAAAAGGCAACACAATAATACTGTCTAAATGCTTCTCTACTTTCTCATCACTTGTCTCTCTTTCTTTTTCTTTACCAAATCTCTATCTCTTCCTCCATGGGCATCTGAAACCAAAACCTTGCTCTCCTTCTACTTCATCAAGAATCCCTTTATGAATTCCCTACATCAGACCACACACGATCCAGCCTCTCCGGTGATCGACCAAATGTCGGTTCTTGACCTCCCTGAGCTGGTTCTTGACTGCATTCTCGACCTTCTTCCACCCTCTGGACTCTGTAGCATGGCTAGGGTTTGTAGCTCCTTGAGGGAGAGATGTGTGAGTGATCATCTATGGGAGAAACATTTGAAGACCAAATGGGGCAAAATTCTTGGCCCTGCTGCTCACAGAGAGTGGCAATGCTTTATCTCTTCCACATATCATCTTGATTCTCCTCATCAACAAACTGGGAATCTTGGTTTTGCCAAAATCATTTCTCTGATCCGATCGCTTTCATCCGTTTTTCGAGATGATAAACAAATGAGGGTATATACATCTTCTCTGCCACTTGATTCCAGCATGAGCTGCTATCTCTCCCTTGAAACAGGTCGTTTTTGGTTCCCTGCTCAAGTCTACAACCGTGAGGTAATCATTTCATAAACACAGTTGCTCCATTTTTTTATGTTTGATGGGTTTGATTAAAGTACTGAGAGCCTTTTTTTGGTGTAAGAGCAGAATGGGCATGTAGGGTTCATGTTGTCATGCTATGATGCCGAGCTCAGCTATGATACTCACACTGATACTTTCCTAGCCAGGTATAAAATATCTGATGTCCACATTTGACGCTAACAAATTTTCTTATTTCTCATCAAAAGTTTACGTTTATTGGGGATTTTAGGTATCCACCACATGGTAGACGAGCAGCTGCGGTTGAAAAGGGTGTGACATGGGATAGAATAAGAGCAGCTCCCATTGATGCATCGCCTCATCATCTCTATGTGTCAGATTCTTTAAAAGAATTGAAACCTGGAGATCACATCGAGATCCAGTGGAGAAGAAACAAAGAGTTCCCATATGGTAAGTAACAACATGTGATGCTTGTGGTTTGAACTTGCAATCTGATTCTGAAACAAGCTTGTGTGATGTTGTTGTGTAGGATGGTGGTATGGTGTTGTTGGCCATTTGGAATCCTGTGATGGAGATCTCAACCATTGCCATTGCCAACTTAGCGGTGAGTTCTCCGCTTCATCTTCTGTGGTTAAAAAATGGAGTCTTGGTTGGTTGTTCAAAATTGGCTGTCATATTCTATGCATTACTCATTGTCTCAGCTCATAAAGTCCATTAAAAACCCAAAACTTAGTTGAAAAGGGTGAACATTGAAGAGAGCCAATTCAAGCAATGCCTTTTCTTGTTAAGATTGGTCCCAAAACGACAAATGATGATGATAATGTGATATGTCTTGATTTTCCTTGACATTTTGATAAATGTGTGTCTTCAGTTGATGTTGAAACCTCTACTTATGTCCTCATCGTTGGAATCTACATTACTAATGGTGGTGGGGCTCAACAATGATTCTTTGTCTCTTTATCTCTCCAAAAAATCTCTTATTTGTTTTCCTTTTGCTGGCTCATTGTATGACCACAAAGTAGAAATCAATTAGAAATAGATAATTTTTGGGATTTCTCTCTGCCCACTTGCATCTTGATTGAACCTAACTCCTCTGATTCTTTTTCTATTGATATTGTGTCAAAAGAGTTTCTGCATTCACATGTTGTACTAAATGGTTAAGTGTTGAATGGTAAAAACAGAGACGGTAGTGTTGAAATTCAACCAGTACACAGTCGGATCGAGGTGGAGAAGAACGATGGTGATGAGAGATCATAAAGAGGAAGGTAATGAAGAAGACGGGTTCTATGGAGGAATCCGAAAGATAAATTGTAAAGAAGAGATTGCAATGTGGAAGCGTCACTGGCCTTGCTCCATCTTGGAATAGCATGAAGAAGCTTTGCTTAAACACTTGGGGAAATATGTTACACATCACTGTACGGAGAGTAGGATGTTGAATTTAGACATCTATTCTCTTTTATCCAAAGTATGGTTGATCGTGAATTATTTGTTTGGAATATAGTCAAAATACGTGAAACTATTGTGTCACTTCGATTTGAGAAATATTGTGGTGTATAGGAAAATATAATACAATTGATTTGAATCATCATAAAAGAGCAATTTGATTTTGATCTTGTTTCTGCTTGCTATGTCAAGCTCTCTATCAGAGTTCCAGGTTTCTGCTACATCTTCTGATCTACTCTGAAATTTTACATGGCACCTTTGTCAAAGTACTGCTCTTGCTGTAAGATTGAATCTTCTGTTGTTTGGGACCCGTATGGTTCTGGTTCATGCAGGGAGTAGTAAAGATTCAGTGTGTGTTTTGCAGGAGGTTGTTTTAGTTGCAGAGCTTCATGTTCTTTAGTCTTAGATGAAGTTTGAAGAAGAGAATAAAGCCTTTCTGATGTTAGTGTTGTGAAGTTGTGGATCTTAGTTGGTTTAGCTACTAGGACATTTAGAAAAGCAACCTGAAGTTGAGAGAGCATCGAAAATCAAGGTCTAAGTGACACTTCTCTAACCATAGCAGAGGGTTTATTAGGGGTATCCCCTTTGAGTTAGGCAATTCCAGTTGTGGTATTCACAGGTTCTCAGAGGTTTTTGTTTCTCTAATGGTTTGCCATTGAATAATCTCCAATACAATCACAATCAGTATCCATGGACAAAGTTCCACAGCTGCCCACTGTCGTTGTTCCTGGGAAGGGATTGTATTTGAAAGTCAGAATCCTAATCAGAAGAAGAGACAACAAGAAGCTTACCATTGCAGCATTAGTTGCTCCACTCTCAATAAACCCAAAATTTCCTTACTTACACTAAAGATCCTCATCTTCTTCAAAAGAAAGATTCTTGCAGTCATATTTTTCCTTGAAACAAACTAGTAACTACATCGAATAAGCTAGGACGATCCTCCTTACACTCATTCTCAAAATAGTCAATAGACATCTAACTAGTAACTATATTCAACGGAGTAAGAATATTGGTGTGTGTGAAGTCAAAAACAACATCACCCAGTAAAAATTAGTCAATGTTAACTCAAATCTCAAGTTACACTTTTTCTGTTTTAATCTTCAGTTGAATCACCACCGACACCATTATTTTGAGTGCAAGAGTCCATCAGAGAGACTCAAATCCAATTCTCATTACTGCAACAGCTCAAATTTGGAATCTTTTCTAAAAACCCAGATCAGCGGATCTCGAATGGCGAAGCATACGGCGGCGTTGAAAGTTGGACTGGCTTTGCTGGCGCTGAGCATGATTGGTTACATACTTGGTCCACCGCTCTACTGGCACCTCACGGAGGCCTTAGCTGTTTCAGCTACTTCTTGCTCTGCGTGCGTCTGTGATTGCTCTTCGTCGCCTCTTCTCACCATCCCAACTGGTAATCACTATTGCCCTTTATTGGATCTTGCTTGATCGGCTCTGATTTTCTCTGAGGAAATGAGATCAATTTAGTACCTTTTTCATATTTGGTATTGTTACTAGTTGTTTCTTCTGGTTCTTGAGTTGCCAGATCTTATGCTTTAGCTTGATTAAGGATTTTGAGTTTAAATGACTTTGTTTTAGTTGTGTAGATCTGCAAGAATTGTTTTGTTTCTCTAATTATTTGGTTTGATAAGTAATCATTAGTTTGGATCATGGAGATTTGACGTTTGCAGGCTGCTATTTTTGTTTAAACACCAAGTTTGAGTCTTTGAGATCTGACTTGTGTTATGATTGAGCATCTGGTTTACTTGTTCTGGTGGTTGTGATTTCTAATAGCAGTGTAGGTGTTGCGTTTATTTGATTCACTCTAATGAATTCATGGAGGTTGGTAATGTTGTCCACAATGCCTTGTGATCATTGCTTCTTTACTTATCTACTATGTTTATTTTCTGATGATACCAAAAAGAAGAGCCTAACCCTTTTAACTTGTTTTCATATTGTTCCAGGACTCAGCAATGGTTCATTCGCTGGTGAGTTTCTCTGTCATTTGGATTCATCAGTTCAAAGCGTTCCAGTCACTTGCTGTTATCATCCTTAGCATAAGATGGTTCCTGACAATTGTGGAAATAAAACTCTTGGCTATGTTTTTAGTAAAAGTGTCTAGTAAGAACATCTTGTCTTTTGATGCGCAGATTGTGCAAAGCATGATCCAGAGGTGAACGAAGACACAGAGAAGAACTACGCCGAACTTTTAACAGAGGAACTGAAGCAGCGTGAAGCAGCATCAATGGAGAAACACAAACGAGTAGACACAGGTTTGCTAGAGGCTAAGAAGATAACATCATCATACCAAAAGGAGGCAGATAAGTGTAACTCAGGTATGGAGACTTGTGAAGAAGCAAGAGAGAAGGCAGAAAAAGCACTTGTAGAGCAGAAGAAGCTGACTTCTATGTGGGAACAGAGAGCTCGTCAGAAAGGATACAGAGATGGAGCCACCAAGTCAACTGTTAAATCCAAAAGCAGCTCTCAAGTTGCTTAAGTACACACCAAAGGTTTTGTTTTCTTATCACACGAAAGATAGTTTCATGTTACGCGTAACTGTGAATTTGATTCATACTATTGTATTTTAGTTTTCTGATGGAGAATCAATCAGATGAAATGGAAACATTGTACCAAAACAACAAAGGATTAATATATTTTGAACAAAGTTACAACACAATCAAGTCATTACATTGAACTACAACATACTTATTAGGCTTAGTGATGAGCTCAAAGGAACTCTTGAAACACTTGGCTTCTCCTCTTGGTCTCTCTTCACTTTCCTTTCAGGCAAGGTGTATTGTTAGATCATCCAAATTTTGAGAACCAACGAGGCTGAGATTGTGCTCGTTCGCCAAATGCAGCAAGCAGATAAAACATAGATGTGGTGAGATGTCTTGGGTTGCCCCGGCTGCTTGGCAATCATCTGGGAAGCTAGCCAATAGCTCTTTGAAAGATCTACTTTCAGGTGGTTCTTGTTGATGTTCCTCATCCTGCACAATCAGATTCTGTCAATATCATCACAGTAATGGGCAGAAAGAAGGAAGAAGATGCCATCCTTGGGTTAGTTTCGGCATGTAACCATAAGAAAAAGGTGCACTGCACTAAACAGGTATGTATGTGTGTGGAAGTCTAGGTTTTATGTTGACAGAACTTGGCTGATGTGAAGTACACAAATGTGTAACGGAAATTATAAGAGAGACTATCAGAGTAGTTTTAGGATAAAAGAAGCAGAAAGCATGAGTATATACATAGTTAACCTGAATTGGAGGTTGATGAGATTCCTGAAGACACTCCCAAAGAGTTTCCTTTAGCACTTGCACATCAACTTGTTTTGAAGCTTTATCATATTGGACCTCAATTTTGTTGACCTAAAGCATTAGTTGTGTAGGACAATTACAACACTGTTTCATTGCTAACCAGAGATAGCTACAGCCTATTGATATGATTAGTAACGCTATTTAAATATATACAGATCAATCTATTCATACCTGGCGTGGCTGAGAGATTAATGAGTTGGTATCCTCTGCATCACTTTGATCATTTCCATTATCAAATGTGCCATCATCATCATACACATTATCATTTCCCCAGGATTCTGCATGTTCATAATCATCATGCTGCTGTCTTGAAGTTTCACCTGGAATATGCACATACCAAAACAAGTGTAACATAAGTATTTTTATTCAGAAGCCCATAACAGATTTCAGTGGTAACTTGTTGAAACCATTTTCTTTGTAAAGGCAATTTAATATCGGTAAAGACAACAAAAAAGCTGGTATGTGCCTCATAAACCGCCAAGGACACCACAAGTGATGATTATCTTAATGACTGGAAGTGTTACCTGAGCTTTTTCTTCTCCTCCTCCCAAGGCACTGTTATCATTCAGAAGAATAACTTCAGAAAAGATGACACAAAATGGAGAAAGAAAATACAAAAAAAAAAAAAACACAGAAAAACAATAGCAAATTAGTGACTGGGTCTGTGTTAAGGAAAAGCCATACCATCACATTCGGTAGCAGAAATAGCTTTATTAGATTCTCAGGTTGATAATGGCAATCCTCTGGAAGCTTCGTTTGACAAGGGGTTCTACTTGCTGGGAGAAGTAAAGACTTTGGGTTTTTTGGAGGGGCAAAAATATCAGGCATTTCTTCCTCTAAAGCTTTTGTAAAATCTAGTTCAGGCTCTGCTTGCTTCTTTTTCCTGGTTTTCTTTGCTGGTGGAGAAGATTTGTTTTCTGAAGCAGATTGAACATCTGGACCTGCAAAAAGAGTTCAGAGAATGTAAACCATCAGAGAAACTAGATAACTAAGAGGACTTACGTTATTTCTTGAAACTAGAGATATAAGCGCATACCTTTTGTTTTTCGATACTTCCAGTGATCAGGACCTGCCCAAGAATTTTGCTTAGATGAAATTCCCAACGACAAAAAGAGATAGTCATCAACATTCTCAAGTCTGTCTTCTGAATCCAGGTCTTGCAGTGAGGCTGGTTCAACTTCCTGCAAAGTGAAAACATCAGGTTTTCAGTATCAAATAAAATTCATTGAAAAAAAGACCATTAGAAGAGTGATGGTGATAACCTCATGAAAATTTGAATATGTTGGTTCTGCATCATTGAGGCCAAAGTTTTCATCAACATCACCAGATTGACCCTCATAATCAAAAGAAGTTCCAAAGTTCTCATATCCTTCATCATCGTCGGCATAGCTAGCATCATTAGCATGTGAAATATCAAATGACTCGGTCGTCTGCTGACCACAAGAAAACGTATCAGATGGTCTTTGGTTCTCTTCATCAAATTGATTGATTATAGCCCGAAGAGATGGTACAATCTCATCCTTCTTTCGCATGTTTAGCACCATTTGCTCCACACATTCTACAAATTTAACCACAAATTCAGAGAAAGCATAATGCAATAAAACATGTACAATGGTAGAGCGAGGCATATCAGCCAGTAAAGCCAGACCTTTAGCAAAGGATAGATCAATTGTTTCTGATTTGTCATGCTTATTTGCAGACGAAACAAGCTTTCCAGGGATTTCTTGTGAATCAAATAGAACTTGACACCCTCCATAGACTCCTAAATTGTTTAGTAGCAGGCCCTTTGCTCCACCTTCATCAAACTGTGCGGAAGTCTGATGATAAAGGGGATCCACTGCAAATGCCACTGGAAAGAAAAAAAGTTAAATCATTGTCGTACAGAACCAAACGAACAAAGGGAGTCACGTTAAGTTAAGCAAATACCATCAAACTTCTTCACGTTAAGGGCATCAAAGGAAGGTTCCAGTGTTGATAAAGGCGATATCTGCAAGTTCGAAACACATCAGTAAATAGTCTCATCTACTACATCCAGAATTGGGTTTTGTGTAAGAACTACCTTTTTCTCTGTCTGTTTCTTTTGGTTAGTTGCATTTTCTACAGTACCAGCAGCATCCTCGTTATCTAGGTTCATGAAGAATTATCACCAAAAAAATTAGAATTTTTTTTACTTTAGTACCTACTTGAGAAATTAGCTAAAGAAGAAATTCAATGCATTGAATAGCCCTCAAATGTCCCCCTTTTTAATCAATCTTCAGAGGTTTTAAATTCTCATGTAGAAGTCAAACAAGAAGAAAAGTATTCATCTGTTAACCTCATGAATCTCAACACTAGTTTGGCAAACCAGATTAAACCAAATCAGTGAATAAATAGCTCCACAAATTGATAAAGCTACATGTTGTCTAATGAAAGTTTACACTGACAAATATAAATAAGTAGTAGAGATAAGATAGTTTATTGTGTGTAAGATATCAATCTAACCTCCACTGTCATCATGGCCAGCTCGAGTAATTCCACCCAAGACCTTGTATGCCTCTGAATGAACTGAGTCTACCCGCATTGAGTAAATCTTAACTCCAGCTTCAAGAGTGCAACTTGCCTGCCTTGGACGAACATGTATATGTCTTAAACATGATTCGGAAGTCTTTGTTTTCCATTAAATTTTTTTTTTTTTTGTGTTATTCTCAAACGCGAAAAAAGAATGAAATCGAAAGCTTACCTTCTGAAAATTTGTTTCTGCATTGTTCTCATCTTCAACTTTGATAATCTCACAAAGATGGTCGATCAAATTCAACTCCCATGTATTCTTTTGATTGATTTTCTGTTTAACACAAAACCCATATTTAAAAAACCTCAATTCCCACTCATATGGATTCGCAGCATCAATTCCAAGGATACATAACAAAAATCAGATCCCCAAATTCCGTAAGAACTTGCAAATCTAAACAAAGATTATACTGACTAAAGGACTATTTTGATTCCTCTAAAGCATAAATCTCATCAGAAGCATATTTACCCAAAACCAAGTTCAAAGACAAAAAAAAAAAAAAAAAAAAAACCTTTACCACGAATTTTCCATTTCCAGTTGCTATAATTATGGAAAAAAAAAAGACAGAAGACAGTAGTTGCTTACGTTTTCACTGGCCAATTTGATACAGTTCTGAAACAACTCGAGAATTTGCTGTTTGTCGAAACACGGATCGGACTCCGACTCAGGCTGCGGCCCACAAGCGAAAATGACAGACCTACGACGGCTAGCAGCGGCTCTAGCGGCGCGAGCTTGTTCCCGTTCCAATCTGTCATCGTTAGATCCCAAGAAGAAGGGACTCGTCGGAGCCTGGATTCGAGTCGTCGTTGAAGCTGGCCTTTGCTTAGGGTTTGGAGTTAAGGATTCATCCATGACAGAACTTTCTCGGCTTGTAATATGCTCGATGAGAGCACGTACGCTTGGAGGACGACGAAAATGGGTCCGTTGGGTTCACCGGAGCGTTGTGGATCGAGAATTCAAAGTAATTTGGGAATTAGGGATTTTTGATTTTTGATTTTCCCTCTTCTTTACTCTTTTGAATTTCAGCGACACTGTTGAGAATGTGTAAATACATAATTACCCCCCGTCCTATTTTGTAAGTCACGTGGCATACTCCACGTCATCGCTGTGTTCCGCCAGGAAACAATTAAAATCCAAGGACTGGTAGATTCGGTTAAAGAGAACCGATATAACAGTAACAAATGACTATTTTTTTTTTTTTTGGCCAAACTCTAATTGTACTATTAACGGAAACCAATCCTGTCAAAAGGGTACATACGAGAAACAGATAGAAGAAACTTATAGAAGGTATCTAGAGAGCTAATACACCTGTAGAGATCACAGCTTTGAGAATCCATGTCAAAACAGATTTGATATTTTTCAGTCAAAGAGCACATTCTCTCTTAGTAAATCATGATAAGAGTACTGTGTTTTTAAACTGCTTCGCTGGATTCTCTTTCACATGTTAGGATGTCCGAAACCTCCAGCTGCTGGCATGGGCCTGAAACCATTGTTTGCCATTGGAGGTGGTGGCGGCGGTAGTAAACCAGATGGAGGAGGTGGTGGCGGTTGAGCTTGTGGCGGGGGTGGTGGTGGCGGTGGAAGACCATTTGCTCCAACAGCGGACTGAGGCTTGTTTTGTTCTGGCTTAGTCGGCTTGAAATACACCTGCAGCTGTTTTATTAAATTATTTGTCAGAACGTTCATTAATCCAAACACAAACTTATCCAATCTCGGAAAACAAACTAAGCTTCTGGGATAATACTAAGAATTATGATGAGAAGCACTTACAGTAAACATCTTGGAGTCTGGATCCCAATGAGAGAAAAACTTTGGGGTTGATTTATCAACCTCTGTGCTAGGAACCTGAAACCGATGTGCAAACACATGCATCAATATCAGCAAACAATTCGACTAAGATATGTTGAGCTACCAGAGCTATAATCCCTGATGACTTGTAGAATGTAAATATGTCACGAACAAAGACAAGAAACATACCTTGAAAGCTATGATTTCATATGGTTCAGCAGCAAATAGAAGGTATTGATATCTCTTGTCATAAGGTTGAACTTTCTGCACACACACAAATAGAAAGAAAAAAAAAAAGAGAGAACTTTTCAGAATGGAAGGCCAATGAAGGAAATGAAAAGTTTATGAGACACATAGAGAAGGAGTTGTAACACTCACCTGCTCATAAGATGACATGAAACGATGTCTTGGCTTTATGTTGTCTTCTATCTCAGGATATTCAATCTGTAAAACAAAGTTGAGGAGAGAATAGAAACAGTGAGATTCACTCTGGATAAGTCTCTAATGATGATAGACAAAGTTCAAAAATAACACTTAGATGCTTACCTGGAACAGAAGAGATCTTTGTTGCAGCTCGGGATCGTACTGCTTTGTTACCCGGTACCCTGGTCTACCAATTTTAACTGCAAGACCATACATAAGATGGAGTTATGAAAAGACCCCTTAAAGTAAAATCTATGTACTCAAATAGCAAAGATATACAATCCTGCAACTACATAAGCCCCACAATAAGATATATGACTTCTAGACCAATCACTTTCCCATTTAATCCAATTCAAGACTCAGACAGATTTGAAACCAACAATGAATTATAAGAAACTAAGTCAGCATAAAACAAGTTATTACCTGTTCTGCGAACTGAGACATTGCGCTTGAGTGGCTGCGGCTTAGTAGGAGCATCCTTTGCCTCTCGAGCAGCTCTCTTTGCCAAGTTTGTCTGATGCCTCTTACCTTGAGTATGTGCCAAGTAGTTTCCTTCGTTGTTATGCAGCGTTAGACATAGTTTACACTCATAGCTTCACAACATACCAAATAATCAAATTAGTGACATCAGGGGAAAATAAAAACCCTAATTCAAGAAACACCAACCAAAGAAACTCAAGATTCAAGAACTCATCACACATATGCATAATCAAACGCAAATCGGAACAAAAATGTAGATGAAGTTCCTAAATCACAGTATTCATAAATCTCAGGTTAATCATCCAACAATTTGATGTGTTACTTACTCGTGTCTGTGCAACAAAGCATAAAGAAATACATACCTTCCAAGATGGTTTCGCATGAAATAGGGATCTTTAGCAAGGTCTATGGTTTCAAGAGCAAGACGACGGAGACGCTCGCGGCGATCTATGGCCTCGTTTTGGCCGGAGGCGGCGCCTCCACTACCAGGCTTGGAACCCCATTCTCTATCCATAGCTTCTTAATACTTCGATCTCCTTTCACGCTACGAAATCCTCTATCGCTCTTTCTCTCTCACTCGTGCTGCTCTCTCGATTGCTGGAAAATTTAGCGATTGCTGAAGATTTTGGTTATGAAGAACTGGGGAAAAAAACCAGAATGGACGGTTTATCATGACCCTAATGTAGGTTGGGCTTCGTATAAGATGAGACAGTTTAAGGCCCAATCTCGGCCCATCAATGTTTAAAGAGAAATAACCAGAAAAACGGAAAAACGGCCTCATGATGTTTAATTTCTGCTTTCACTTAATAGGATTTTATAATCAAGTATCCTTGAGAATCCAGTTATTACAGTAAGAGTATGTGATATGTCTCATACGTTATCCAGCTACTACGTTTCTCCTCAACGTGTTACTTTTACTTATTCCACAAGAAACAAAGACTTTGACTTTTAGGTTTCTCGTTCTCGTGATCTTCACGAAGGTGAAGCTTCCCTTCTTATAGGGAATCATCATTAACTCTTAGCACATTAATTAGGAGTTTTCCACATTCGTATTTATATGCAAGCATTCATAGATGTGAAGGGGCGTAGTTTTTATTTATACGTACCTTTCGAAATATATCCAAAAACTGCAAGAAAGCTCTTCCCATGGCGGATTCAAGCCTTTCTCTCCCTCCTCTTTGCGAAAGGATCTCGTACGCCAACTATTTTCTAAGAGCTGTGTATCTAACGATTCTCGGCCTTTTCTTTTCTCTTCTCTCGCACCGAATCCGACATATGAGCGAATACGACACCGTTTGGCGCGTTGCTTTCTTTTGTGAAACTTGTTTCTCATTGGTATGTCTGCTTATTACCTGCCTAAAATGGAGTCCTGCTGATACTAAACCCTTTCCAGATAGACTTGATGAAAGGTACCATTTTCATTTTAAACAAAAATCATATATACAAATATTCTTATTAACATATATACAATCATATATATACATGTAATAATGTAAAGCAATATTATTGTTAAATTTGTATAAAGTCTTAGTTAGTTGCTTACCTAGCCTTAGTTTTTCATTCTCAAGATGTAATATTTATTTCTATTTCATTGAGCTGGCCTATTGTAATTTCAGGGTTCATGACCTTCCTTCCGTGGATATGTTTGTGCCCACGGCGGATCCTGTTCGAGAGCCACCGATTATGGTTGTGGACACCGTGCTTTCGCTGTTAGCTGTAAATTATCCAGCGAATAGACTAGCTTGCTATGTGTCGGACGATGGTTGCTCACCTCTTACTTACTTCTCTCTCAAGGAAGCTTCTAAGTTCGCTAAGATTTGGGTACCTTTCTGCAAGAAGTACAACATCAGAGTTAGAGCTCCTTTTAGATATTTTTTGAACCCGATAAGCGACGTAACAGAGGGTTCTGAATTCAGTAAAGACTGGGAAACGACGAAGGTACAAAGGGTTTGATTTTCTTTTAGGTGTATGACAATTTTTATGTTTACAAATTAGATTGTTGTGTGCTTATTTACAGATTAAATTCTTCTTTTGAAACAATCGAGACCTAATAATAAAGATGCACATGATCTGAAGATTTGTTCTTAGCTTTTCATCTTATATATTGAGGTTTTCTTGATCTTAAACATAAAGAGGGAGTACCAGAAGTTGAGCCGGAAAGTGGAAGATGCCACCGGAGATTCCCATTTGTTGGATGTAGAAGATGATTTTGAAGCATTCTCAAACACAAAATCAAATGATCATTCAACTATAGTTAAGGTATTTTAATTTTTTCTAAAGTGAAAACAATCCAGTCTCTAACTTTTGTTATTCACACGTAAATTGAATTACATGCATGAAATGTTGTTTTATGTGTTTATGTGAAGGTGGTATGGGAGAACAAGGGAGGTGTAGGAGACGAGAAAGAGGTCCCTCATATTGTATACATTTCAAGAGAGAAAAGACCAAATTATCTTCATCATCAAAAATGTGGAGCCATGAACTTTCTGGTTAATGAATTTTTTACACATCTCTGTCCTTTTCTCCATTTTTTTTTTCTTCTGAAGTTTCACATGGTTTTTTTTTGTTGTACCGAAAATGTGATAAGCATATGATGAATTTGAACAGGCAAGAGTGTCAGGGTTGATGACAAACGCACCATATATCTTGAACGTGGACTGCGACATGTATGCCAATGATGCAGATGTGGTGCGACAAGCAATATGTATATTTCTGGAAAAATCACTGAATCCAAAACATTGTGCTTTTGTTCAATTCCTTCAAGAGTTCTATGATTCTAACACCAGCCAAATCGTCGTCCTACAATCAGTGCGACGGCTCCCTTTTTGTTTTTAATCTATAATCTTGATCAATACATTGTTATTTATGATCTTTGTTTTTCTTTGTTGAATTTAGTATTTGGGACGAGGAATTGCGGGAATCCAAGGACCGATATATATAGGCTCAGGATGCGTCCACACTAGAAGAGTTATGTACGGTTTATCTCCAGACGATTTAGAAGGCGATGGAAGTCTTTCTTTAGTTGCTACAAGTAAGTACTCGTAACTAGGGTTTAATTAAAACTGTATTTGTAATGTAAATTAAAATTTATCGCTCTAGTACTATTCCTCTAACATACAATTCATAATATTTTTGTAGTCAACTGTTTTACTATTCATATATCAAAATCATTGACCCTTGCTGTTGCTATTAAGGGGAGTTTTTGGTTGAGGATAGTTTAGCGAGAAGATTTGGTAATTCTAAAGAGATGGTGAAATCAGTGGTTGGTGCAATACAAAGAAATCCAAATCCACAAAATATACTTACAAACTCCATAGAAGCGGCTCAAGAAGTTGGGCATTGTCACTACGAGTACCAAACCAGCTGGGGAAACACTGTATAATTCTTTTCTCAGTTTAATCAAACAATATTATTTTGCTTTCGAAAAGTTCTCTAATATTGAAAGTTATGCAGATCGGTTGGTTATATGATTCAGTGGCGGAAGATTTGAACACGAGTATCGGAATACATTCGAGAGGTTGGACTAGCTCATACATTTCTCCGGATACACCTGCATTTCTTGGATCTATGCCGCAAGGAGTACCCGAGGCGTTGCTCCAGCAACGTCGATGGGCGACTGGATGGATCGAAATCCTTTTCAACAAACAAAGTCCGTTGCGGGGAATGTTTTGCAAGAAAATAAGATTCCGACAGCGATTAGCTTATCTTTGCATTATCACTTCTCTAAGGTCAATCCCTGAGCTTATTTATTGTCTACTTCCTGCTTATTGCCTACTCCACAACTCTGCCTTGTTTCCCAAGGTGACTCTCTCTCTCTCACTCATAATAAGGTTCAAAAAAAGTTTTTGGTTAATTTAGAGGGAAAAGTTTAATGTTTTTTATTTTATTTTTATGTGTGTATTTAGGGAACTTATCTAGGCATAACAATCACACTTGTTGGGATGCATTGTCTCTATACTCTATGGGAATTTGTGAACCTTGGTTATTCCGTACAATCGTGGCTAGTCTCCCAATCAGTTTGGAGAATAGTAGCCACTAGTAGTTGGTTATTTAGCATCTTTGATATCACTCTTAAGCTTCTTGGCATCTCGGAAACAGTGTTCATAATCACTAAAAAGACTGTGCCTGCTGGACCATCTGAAGGAGAAGACGATGGTCCAAACTCAGACTCAAGTAAATTTGAATTTGATGGCTCACTTCATTTCTTGCCTGGCACATTTATTGTGTTGGTGAATCTAGCCGCTCTAGCTGTTTTTACTGTGGGTCTACAACGGTCGAGTTACAGCCACGGAAGAGGTAGTTCGGGTATGGCAGAGGCTTGTGTATGTGTTTTGGTAATGATGTTGTTCTTTCCATTTCTAAAGGGTTTGTTTGAAAAAGGAAAATATGGAATCCCATTGTCTACTCTCTCTAAAGCTGGCTTTTTAGCAGTTTTATTTGTTGTTTTCTCTGTTTAAAAGTGATATGGGTTTGTTGTTTTCCAACGCTAAGTTTATCATGATTGTCTCAATTGATAATGCTAATTATTCAATTATATATGTAACTTTATTTTGTGTACTAAATGTTTGCCCATACCTATTAACTAATGTGTGAAGCAGTTTTAAGCTGTGAAATAATCAGAAGAAAAAAAGCGTTATTCTGAAAAATTTAGTGTAGAACTTGCAAGCTATTAAATTAAAAACAATGGAGATCCAATGTATAGTGTGAATCCTGTAACCTTAAGTAGGGCCGGACGAAGGTGGATGTCCTAGGTTCGAGTGGTACAACTATGGTAAGGTGACTAACTAAACATAAAAAGATATCCAGCTACACAACATATAATAGAATACATGACAACACATTCTAAGTTTAGAAATGTATAGCCACCTATACGAACTAAATGTATCGCTTGTTCATATATACTAACTAAATGACGATGTGCGGTCAACATCACGACCATCTTATTCCGGTATCCGTTTGAATCCGGCGTTGATCGGCATTGACCAACAAAAAATATTTTTAAAAAATTACTTTTTAAAATTTTGTAATATTAAAAACAAAGATAATAAAATTATTCTATTCAATCGTTTATGGTGCTGTATATTAAAAAAAACATCCTACATATATAAGGGATCCTTAATATAAATATATTTTGTCTGATTCTTGAATATAAATATATTTTGTCTGATTCTTGTAATTAGTTTTTTTTTTTTTTAATTTCAAAACTAAACATGAAACAAATATCATTGCTTAAAACATGAACATTATTTATGAAACAAACTTCTCACTAGAATCTATACCACATCCTTAAGAATCCAATTATTACAGTAGCGTTAGAGCATGATTATCAAGGGTGTTTTAAAAATGGCTCTTAGGAATATAAAAGTAATAAATTTAAAAATGGCTCTTAAAAATGGTTCTTAAATGTGTATTTGTTTCTTAGGTAAGCAACTCATCTTAACTTTAAAGCTTAATTGGGAATTAATTTTAATCATTTAATTGCTAAGATCATTTTAAGAAAATCTTAAGATCCTCTTGTTAATCATGGTCTTATGTCTCTTAACGTAATCCACTTATTACAGTAGCGGTATGTCTCTTAACGTAATCCACGTATAACGTGTTACTTCTTCCACAAGAAACAAAGACTTTGACTTTTTAGGTTTCTTGTTCTCCTGATCATTCATGAAGCTGAAGCTTCCTTCTTATAGGGAACCATCATTAACTTTACCACATTAGGAGTTGTCCACTTGCGTATAAGCCTAAGTCTTTGACTCTTTGTTAGAAAACTATATATATAGCATTCATAGACGGAAGTCGGAACGCACATTTATTTAAAACCCTTTAGAAACATATCCAAAAATTGCAAGAAAGCTCCTCCCATGGCAGATTCAAGCTGTTCCCTCCCTCCTCTTTACGAAATTTTGTCATACAAAAGCTATTTTCGAAGAGCTGTGGATCTCACGATTCTCGGCCTTCTCTTTTCTCTTCTCTTTGCACCGAATCCTATATATGAGCCAAAACGGCATCATTTGGCTCGTGGCTTTCCTTTGTGAATCTTGTTTCTCATTCGTGTGGCTTCTTAGTACCTGCACAAAATGGAGTCCTGCTGAAACTAAACCCTATCCAGATAGACTTGATGAAACATGAACCATTTTATTTTAAAACAGAAATCATCTATATATACAAATCTTTTTATTAACATATATATATATATATATACAACCATATACATGAAAAGTAATATTCTTATTGAATTTGTATGTCTTAACTAGCTGCTACCTAGCGCTTAATTTAATTTTAAAGACGTATTAGATCATTTCTATGTTATCAATTTCTCTTTATTTGAGCTGGCCTAGAAATTGATGCAGCGCAGAAACAAGATTCGAGGACGAATCTTTTCTTGGCCGGCGAGACCTGATGCAGCGAGATATTTGGAATATTTCCAATATCTATTTCTATTATCTTTTAATTTATTAATTATAATAATTATTCGAATATTCTATGGATTTTAGGGTTTTATGCTTTTATTATATATAGTCTTCTTAGGCCTCCTATTGTATTCAGTTATTGATGAATTGATTAATCGAAAGATTTAAAGAGGTTTTGATAAACCACTGTGAAGAGTATTCACAAACCCTAAGAGTTTTTGCATCAGCGGAAGCTTCTAGGGATAGAACTAGATCCGTTGATTCTGAGAATACCCGGAAACTAGGGTTTGAGAGTCCTCCTCTCAGGGCTTTCGCAAAAGCTCTTAAAGTTGTGAATACTCTTCACAGTGGTTTATAAACACCTCTTTAAATCTTTCGATTATTCAATTCATCAATAACTGAATACAATAGGAGACCTAAGAAGGCTATTTATAATAAAGCATAAAAACACTAAAACTTAGAATATTCTAGAATAATTATAATTAATAAATTAAAAGATAATATAAATAGATATTTGGAAATATTCCAAATATCTCGCTGCATCAACATCTCACTTACTTCTCTCTCAAGGAAGCTTCTAAGTTCGCCAAGATTTGGGTTCCGTTCTGCAAAATATACAACGTTAAAGTTAGAGCTCCTTTTCGATATTTCTTAAACCCTCTTGCCGCAACAGAGGATTCTGAATTCTGTAGAGATTGGAAAATGATCAAGGTAATGAGTTTGATTGTTCTTTTGAATATAAAAGGAAATTTAGTTGAAAAAAAAACAATTAGTTGAAACTGTATTTTTGTGTGAATGTAAAGATGGAGTACGAGAAGTTATGCTGGAAAGTGGAAGATGCCACCGGAGATTCTCATTTGTTGGGTACAGAAGATGAATTGGAAGCTTTCTCAAACACAAAATCAAATGATCATTCAACAATAATTAAGGTAATTCAACAATTCATATAAAAAGGGTTTATTATAACAATTACATGAAATCTTGTTTTATGTGTATATGTGAAGGTGGTATGGGAGAACAAAGGAGGTGCAGGAGACGAGAAAGAGGTCCCTCATATCGTATACATTTCAAGAGAGAAAAGACCAAACTACCTTCATCATTACAAAGCTGGAGCCATGAACTTTCTGGTCAGTGAATTTTGTAATGTCACACCATTAAAAGACTGGTTGAGATCACATATAGTCAGAGCCGTGCCAACACTAAACGATATCATTAAGCACATATTTGATCATCATTCTTGTTTAGATTCGTATATCTCTAAATCCAGCGCAATAACATATCTTAAATTACTAAGATTTTACCTTTGAAATTTATATTTTATATGGTGATATTATCTCTTATGAATTACGATCACTAAGCTTATCCAATACTTTAAAGAATTGAGTCATCATATATGAGAAGCCATATTAAACTATCAATGATTGATCTTACTATATTATTATTGACAGGCAAGAGTATCAGGGTTGATGACAAATGCACCATACATGTTGAACGTAGACTGCGACATGTATGCAAACGAAGCCGATGTGGTGCGACAAGCAATGTGTATATTTCTGCAAGGATCACCGAATCCAAATCATTGTGCTTTTGTTCAATTCCCTCAAGAGTTTGATGGTCTTAGAGTTAAGAATCTTTATCGATCAATATTTAAATCTTTATTTTTCTTTCTTTGTTGAAATTAGTATATGGGACGAGGAGCTGCAGGAATCCAAGGAGCAAGCATCATCCTCGTTATCTAGGGAGTAATATAGATGAAGGGTTGGGCGGTTAGTGTGGATTGGATTTAAGGCCCAATATCTAGGCCCATGACTGATTTTAATGTTAAAAGTGAAAAAAAAAAACCTCGTCTGTTCTAATAACCTCATTCGAAGCAATCAATTACCCAAATTTTTAATAATACAATATTTGAAAAGTTATTTTACCACTGAGCTATAAAATTCAAAGTAATCTAATATCCTTTTTAACCAATTTTTAGAGCCTTTCTTCAACTAAAAAGAAAGAGTAATTAAGATAAAACAAATTTTCAGAGAAAATCCTTATTGGAAAACTTGATAAATGAAAAGTGTAAATGTGTTTGTTCACGATTTTTCTTGTCATTCACGATTAAATTAATTTTATAACTTTTTTTCTTACTTAATTATTGATGTTCAATATTTCTTGACTTAAAAAATTTAAACTACTACATCGAAAAGGATTACATAATACTCACCTCAATTTTAGTCGGGGTGGTCACCATACTATATTGCTACATTCCCCACATTGAAAAACTTCACAAATTTTCGTACAATTGTTAAGTTATATTTCAGGCAAAAGGACTGTTTTCAGATAATACAAACTGTTTATTGGCAAACACAGGTAATGCAGTTGTGGTTTTTAAACAACCACGTTTTGATCCCCTCCATAACAAATACACCCTAATAAATATATAGCAAATTAAACATACAAAATAGACTCAAACATTGTCAGTTAATCCAGAAATTAGACAACAACAACAACACTAAATTAATGTTCGACTAATGTTGGAGATTTGACTTTAATGTTAAAAACATGCCCATCAGTTATTTTCAGAAACAAAGAGTTCTTCTTTGATAAAGTTATACTTCTTTATATCAAAATATTTAAATATGCATTATGCAGATATATATATGAATTTGGATAGTATCTTAACGACGACACTAATATAAAGTTATAAATTAGTTGACTACATATATGTTCTATACTATACTAAAAATTAAAAAATGAAGAGACTATTATGAAGTGGACCATCCATGTCCGCACATGAATAACGCAACAAATACGACACCATATGGAAGTTTGTGCATCAATAAAATTCTCATAGTCGCAACCATCTGTCTTCGACAAGGTTTCTTTCCAACTTTTTTGTTGGGTTTAATTTCCTCACTTTTCTAAGAGAAGAGAATGACTCGGTTAATTAGTCTTCTTTCCCTCTTTGTGCTTCTCTTCACTCTCGTTTTTGCATCAAGATCCCATGCTGTTGAAGGAGAAAGCTTTCCATCCGGACGTTCTAGAAGAAACAGAGGTTTTCTCCCCTCTTATGCCACACGTGTCATCGGCGCCGGAGTAATTAACCCGGAAAAAAGAAAGATTCCGACCGGCTCAAACCCTTTACACAACAAGCGATAGATTTATTAAATTTCTTCGCCGCGGCAACAGATAATTGTTTTCCTTTTATCTCTTTTTCTTTCTTTCCCTCTCCTTGTTTATAAACCGGAGAATATATGTGAAATGTATATATGTACACATATATGATGTATACACAACCCATGTAACGTAGTGTTGATGTAGAAGTTTTGAAAAATATATTTAAAGTTGGGGTATGCATAATTTTGACAGTTCAGATCAATTGCAATTTGATGATGAGTACGTATGAAGTTTTTTTTTTTCTTTTTTGATAAAGGGTTTTCAAATATGATGAGTATGATTTTTATGTATGTGTCAAAATATGACGATCGAGTATGATATGTATATATATATATATATATATATGTATGTGTCAAGTATTTTTATTCATGTAAGTATGTTTATTCATGTGTTATTATGTTAGTATAAGTGTGTAATCATGTGCTCCAAAATATGTATATCCAAAAATATGATTGCTTATATGTATCCACAGGCTATTCCTAACAGGCTATTCCACAGGCTACATATATAAACATCTAATACAAATATTGGCCCATTTATAAAATTATACAATTTTTGCTTATTATAAGTTATGAAGTCATATATGTTCATAGGTTGTATTATTGAATTTTAATAAGTTATTTATATCTATCGGAAGAATGTAATACACTTTATAATTACAACTAGTGTAATGGCCCGTGCCTTGCACGGCCTAAATACCAAACTTTAGAGATGGTAAGAACTATAATGTAATAGCACAACAGAGCTCTATATCAGTCTCATCACTTATCCTTCTTCTAAGTAAATCTTAACATAGATCATGAAATCACAGATTTTAATGAGACTTTAGAAAGACCCACAAAATTGTACCTTATCATCCACAAGAAGAAAATTCATTCCTGTGAATTCCTCTGGTTTATCTTTTTGTGGAAATCCCCAAAGACAAACACTTATCACCTTGATTTTACAAAGATTAATTACTGGAGTTATTTGAGAGATAGGTGTAATATTGAGCGGCATAATTGGAGATTGGAATTTGGAATATGAACCTGCAAATAAAAAGTTGTTTTGTTAAAGAGAAAATTTTATGAGCAGAGAAACTTATGAAATTTGGATAAGAGAATAGACCATGTGGATCAGTGGGTTGACATAGTAATGCCAAAAGTCTAAAATTTGCAGACACAATAACACCAAATCACTTGAGAGAAGATAATTGAACTATAACGAAATTTATAAACTTGAAAAATCTGAAAACTTGCATAGAGGAAGAGACATGTGATTGATGATGAACTCTAAAAGTAAATCATGTAACGCCATCATACCCTATAGATGAATTAGAATCCAAGAAGGAAATGATGGGAAGAGGGGAGGCAAAGTAAGAGGCGGAAGAAATAATGTTTTTTTCCAATTGTTGAAGAGGAAAGGTGATGAAGTGGGGAATATAGATCGTGGAAAAAAGCGAGCAGTTGAATTTTTTTTTGTCGTAATTTTTTTTTTTAATTTAATAATAAGTTTTTTTAATTTAATTTAATAATAATTTTTTTTAATTTAATAATAATTTTTTTTTTAATTTAATAATAATTTTTTTTGTCATTTCTTCGTTTTTTCTTTATTCCTTCCGCTCGCCGGCGAGAAATTCTCAAATCTCTCTATTTTTCTCGATTTTTATGGAAAATATGTCACAATTTCGTGAGTTATTAACTTTGAAAACTATACTTTATATATATATATATTTATATTTATTTATTTATTTAATAAAAAATATCTACCGTATAATCCCCGCATAAACGACCGTATATACGTCTATGCTATACGGTGCTCTACTGTACGCCTAGCATATAGCGTATTTTAGGACACTGATTTGGTTTATGGTTGATGCTGAAAAATAGTTCTATAAGAATGACTATTCTAACCAACATGCTGAAAAATTGAGTTTTTTTTAGTGTACCTTGTTTGATGTAAAACAACCTTGAAATGGACCCAATTATTTCCATCACTGCTTACATATAATTTAGTGTTTCACGCATGCGAATTTGTTTATTCACCAATGAGGAAAAGAACTTTGATCAACAAAATTATTATGCATTTGAAAATGGAAAAAAAAGGTGTAGTTGTTTTCTTGATATCAATTATAGCACAAGACATTCTAATCCCCAATAAGGCCAACTCAATGTCGCATATATCGTTACTTTTTTCATATAAGCGATGCCCACTTCAAGGATCAATCATGTCTCCAAGAGTTGTTACATTATAAATCAAAAATCATTTTTCAAAATTATATTCAAATATGAATTAATAATCGTCGAATTTTTATTTTTTACATCATCGTACTATGACAAAAAATATATATATTAGAGCACTACATATGATGTGGCATTGTTATTTGTTACGTCACCAAGATTAGGGAAGTGAAGTGAAAGAAGAGTTTTGAACTCTGAATCTTCCGCGTGAGTTTCTTTCCTTCTGTAGCGAATCATGAACAAAGGATTTGGAACCATGTCTTCTTCTTCTTCTTCTCGCAAACTCTCGCGACTCTTCAACGTTGTAACTCAGAATCACAAATCTCCAGTTTTGATTTCTGACCAAGAAGCAGCCAGAAGAATCACGGCGTGCCTGGTGGATCGGAAAACTCCAGTCGAATCCATCTCTTCTCTTCAATTTGAATTCAAACGTAACCCGTCTCGTTCTATCTGACCCATCTCTTGCCACTCAATCGTGCATCGATTTCTTCAAGTTTCTCCGCGAATTCGAATCCAATCTCAAACCCGATCTCACGGCGGTAGTGACTTTATCTCACCGGTTATATTCTAACCGGAGGTTCAGTGAGATGAGATTGCTTCTGAATTCGGTTGTTAACGACGGGTTTTACGAGCGCCCAGTTGAGGGTTTAGGATCAGCGATGGTGGATTGTGACATTTCTGAAGAAAAGTTTGAATTTTGGGAAAAGTTTTTCGATTTGGTCTTTAGGGTTTATGTTGATAACGGAATGTTTGAAGAGGGTTTAAGGGTTTTTGATTACATGGTTAAAAAGGGATTGAGTATTGATGAAAGATCATGCATTGTGTTTTTGGTTGCGGCGAAGAAACGCCGGAGAATTGATCTCTGTTTGGAATTTTTCCGGCGAATGGTTGATTCTGGAGTGAAGATAACTGTCTATTCATTGACGATTGTGGTTGAAGGATTATGTAGAAGAGGTGAAGTTGAGAAGAGTAAGAAGCTGATTAAGGAGTTTTCTGGTAAAGGGATTAAACCTGAAGCTTATACTTACAACACTATTATCAATGCTTATCTTAAACACAGAGATTTCTCTGGTGTAGAAAAGATATTGAAGGTGATGAAGAAAGATGGTGTGGTGTATAATAAGGTTACGTATACGCTTTTGATAGAATTGAGTGTTAAGAATGGGAAAATGAATGATGTGGAGAAGCTGTTTGATGAAATGCGTGAGAGAGGGATAGAATCTGATATTCATGTGTATACATCTTTGATAAGTTGGAATTGTAGAAAGGGAAATATAAAAAGAGCGTTTTTGTTGTTTGATGAATTGACGGAGAAGGGACTTTTGCCGAGTAGTCATACTTATGGGGCGCTTATCGACGGGGTGTGTAAGGTAGGGGAAATGGGTGCAGCTGAGATATTGATGAACGAGATGCAAAGTAAAGGAGTTAATATCACTCAGGTTGTGTTTAATACGTTGATTAATGGGTATTGCAGGAAAGGGATGATTGATGAAGCATCAATGATTTATGATGTGATGGAGAAGAAAGGGTTTCAAGCTGATGTTTTCACTTGCAATACGATTGCTAGCTGTTTCAATAGATTGAAAAGGTATGATGAGGCAAAGCAATGGCTGTTTAGGATGATGGAGGGTGGTGTGAGGCTTAGCACGGTTAGTTATACTAATTTGATCGATGTTTACTGCAAAGAAGGGAACGTTGAGGAGGCAAAGAGGCTATTTGTAGAGATGAGCAGCAAGGAAGTACAGCCCAACGCTATCACATACAATGTGATGATCTACGCGTACTGCAAGCAAGGGAAAGTAAAAGAAGCCCGTAAACTATGGGCCAACATGAAAGCAAATGGGATGGATCCGGATTCATATACCTACACGTCACTCATACACGGGGAATGTATTGCTGATAACGTGGATGAAGCAATGAGGCTCTTTAGCGAGATGGGGTTGAAGGGTTTAGACCAGAATTCTGTTACATACACAGTGATGATCTCGGGTTTGTCCAAAGCTGGAAAATCAGACGAAGCCTTTGGATTGTACGATGAGATAAAAAGGAAAGGGTATACAATAGATAATAAGGTTTATACTGCACTCATTGGAAGTATGCATTCACCTGAGACTTAAAACATGATCGTCAAATGAAGATCTGTATGAGCTGGTAACCCCCGAGACCTACCTATTAATTGTTGAAATCGGTTACTTGAATCAGAACGTTTTATTTTCTGAAAGATTCTTTGAGCGAGTTGGGATGGGGTATGTATCAAAAGTTGCTTGAGTATGATCATTTGGTATGCACAATCAAGCGACCATTGATGTCTACGCGGTAAATTATATTACTATAAATTGTCTGTTCATAGAACAAAGCTTTTCGAATATAGGTATAAGCGGATATTGAAGGAGTTTTCTAGAACCAGATCTAAGGACTGAGATGTTGATTCTGTGTATATAAGCCAGACCATTTATGAAGCTTGTGAAGTACTATGGACGATGATGTCTTCCAGATGAAAGATATTGTGAACTTTTAATCCGAGATGGCAGCAAAAAGAGAAAATTTTATACTTTAAAAAAGCTGAAATCGAAGCTCAAAAGCCAGTGATGATGAGGGTATCATTCTTCAGAAATACGAACAGAATCACAACTCATAATCGAGGCCAGCTCCATATTTCCAAGCCTCTAGACGTCTCTTCCATTCGAACTTCGTCTTTGAAGGTAATCCTTCTAAAGACGGCCTGAGGAATACACAAAAAGATCAAAAGGTTCAAGAAACACCACATCGATAACGAGGCAGAGTCATGGCAGCAGCAACGATCAAGGCATAATTTCTTAAAGATATTCAGAAATATTTCACCTTATTAATGGATCAATGTATGCTGAGAGGAACGTATACAAGCCCAGAATGAAAAAATGAACAGACCAATCAAGCAGAACAGGTATCCCAACCTGAGGAGATCACCAAAGCAACTGAGATTTCATGAATAAACTAAAAGCATATTCAATCTTTTGTTTCTGTTTTTTTCTGGGTTTCTGGTTCAAAGATGAACGCTATACCTGTCTGAATATTGACGGAATTATCTGAGGTTTGGTCAGCATGACAAGGCCTAATGTCTTTGCTAGAGGACCAAACTGTATTATATCCTGAAGAAATGGTCTCAGAACTGGATCGCCCAATCTCTACAAGAGAAATATGAAACCCTTGCTTAGAAGCTAGAGTTGGAAACATTCATTTCCAGGTTTAAACAAAGGAGGAAGGTTTGCTATACCTGCATGCAACTGAAATTTACATAGAGAAGCTCGTTGGTGAAGCCAGGGGAAACATCGAGTTGTTGCTTTGCAGACATTGCTCTTTGAAACAGCCATGATGCACTCAAGTTTGGCTGTTGTTCAAAAGACAAAATGGCTTCAGTGATGTTAATGGAAGAAAAGAAAGAATTATAGCTCACAACCATAAAGCTTTATTACCATATAAGGATTTAGCTTTGATAAGCTGTCGGTGTCCAGAAAATCCCCGCTTATTGCTTCATAGATTCCTTTTGTTAAGTTAAAGAACAAGATTATCAGAGATTTGAAGATTTTAGCACTATATTCTGAAATATTCTAATGATACAAATATATAATGTTCACTAAGACATGGAGACAGCAAGTTTACTGTCAAAGATTGAATGTATATACCATTGGACAATCTTCCAAGGTGTCTGGTCAAACTTCCAAAACCCCCAAATGAAACAGGTGACTGAATGCCGCTAGCATCACCAAACTGAGTAAAAATTTGTAAGAAACTTTGATTATTTAGTTTATCGAATTATCAAGCCGCACAATTTTCTTGGAAGGTTATGCATAAGTGATCAAAACCCACCTGTAGAACACGATCAAATGCTGCTTGCAATGGACTGGTGACAGGTCCAATCCAACAGGGTTAGATATGTCAGAATGCAGCAGTATTATCGTATGAGACTGGTAAACAGAATTATAATATCAATAATAGAGTTTCAACTTCCATAGATGCTATCATATGAACTAAAACAAAATTATGAGTAAACTCTCATTTATTATCTGGGAAATGCAGTTTTATGTCAAGGTCGTACCTATTCCGGTAAGTAGGAAAGATTCCGTATACAACTCTTAGTATTTCCAATTCATCAAGAGAAACTCCCTGCACCAAAAGACATCAAGGAAAGAGAGAAAAGAAAGAAAGAAACTTTATGAAAGATGTGGCATAAAAAGGACACTCACTTGGTACTTTGGCATTAATTTCCAGTATTCTTCTAGTAAATCCTCTAAACTCGGAGATGTTGATTGCGGTTCAGTGTAAGTGAACATGTAAGTAGTGCGGTCTAATGGACCAGAGCCAGCCGGGAAGGCCTTCAAACAACAATAAGCAGCCTTATATTAAAACCAATTCTTTGTCTTTATGTACATTGTGTTAGAATAGGGAAAACACCAGACTTGTTTACCTCCCAAAAGAGTTGTACATTAGAATCTGCAACTTTGGTCACCGAAGAACTACTATATATAACGTCGCTTGATGAGTTCTCCTTAAACCCATGAGCACAAGATCCAACAACAAGACACATTCCATCTGGCTTTCTACCACGTTTGATCTTTTGTAACCGAATACATAACAAGAAAAGTAATATTATCAGTGAGTTGCAGAAGAAAAATCAGAAATCTAAAAGCATTTGGACATGCGGATGAGAAAAATGTCACGGGGGAACACACAATTTGCTCAAGAAAAGCGAATCAGTAAGTTTAATATTTTTACCACTATAACTAATTCAAAAGAAAATGTAAAATTAGATATGCTCTTAGGCCAATATATGACCTGCTTCAGAATAGGAGAAAAGTTTCCCATTGCATCGATGACCAGACGGGAAGATAATGTGTCACCTTTAGAAAGTTGCATAACCTGTCAATCAAAATGTTCAAACAATTCATATCAATAAGTTGAATCCTTTTCTTAGGTACAATGTGTTTTGGAGAAAGAGCCAGACAACTCACAGCTAAATCATCGTAGATGACGATGCTCGAGAGGCTGCAGTCTTCTAAGATGACTCCACCAAGAGAAACGAAACGTCGTTTCACAGTTTCCACAAGTTTAGCTGGGCTGGTTATATATACAAAATGGAAAACCAAATCATCACTTTCAGAAGGTAGCAGAACACAATGGGATTATTCTTTTCCTCTGTATTAGAGAATAAGAGAAGACAGGACTCACGAAACGCCGAGGTTAAGAATATCTTCAACCCATATATCACCAAGATTCTCAAACCCACATCTGTTCTGCATTTGTCCAAGATAACCTTAAGCAACATTGATTTTAATAGAGCATCAAGACATTACTTACTGAAGAGAAGCTTTACCGGATTGAACTTTGCAGAAATTACTTCTTCGATCTCATCTTCGGTTAAAACTCCGACTTCAATCAGCTCTTTCATTTCTTTTCTTGAGATATTCCATTCTTGATCTCTCTAAATCACCAAAAAACCAAAAAGCTTTTACAATAGCTTCTCCAACCAGACCTCAACAACAGCATTAACTAGAAGATTTACCCCTTTGATTGCATTTCTCTCCACCACAGCGACTCTTAAACCCTTGGCACATAGAGCTGTGGCTAGAAAAATCCCCAAAGTACCCCCACAAACCACTATGTCAAAGGTTCCAACGAGATTATTCCCCATACCATAATCTTGAGAAAAACCAGATACCCTAGAAACAATTTGCTGAGTTTCTTGCGGTCCTACAAGAAGTTTTGCAAAGACTAACTATCACCACCAAGAGAAACATTCCTTTATAATCTGAATGGTAACAATTGTTTGTTATTACCTGTCGGTTGAGTACATATGTTGGACCAAATATTGTCAAGTCTCTTCAAGGCATTGTAAGAGTAAGCACCACCAGCACCTCCAGCTTCTCCACCAACTGAAATCTTCTCCATTATCTTCTGCATATCGAAATGATTGAACTCATACTCAGCTAAAAAACATCACATCGTGAAGTTAAACATGCTTATGTTGAAGTTAAACATGCTTATGTAATCTCTCTTAAAGGCTCTCAAGATTCCAATACTACAACAACTAGATATAACAAAAGCAATGAAATTTTCTTTTCCTGTGGAATGAAAATCAGTTATAAGAGCAAACTGTTTATCAAAGAACTACGCCGTTAATGATTACATCACAATGCAGACCACAAAATCATCTCTATATCTGATAAAGTTTGCAACTTTTTCTCATATGAAGCAGCAATTACGCCATTAATTTCATTTCCACCCCCCAGATGATGCATAATTGAGCAGAATCATTCATCAAGCAAGCAAACTTGACCTGTGTTCTAGAGGGAGCCACTTGTGTTTGAACGCATACTGTATTCGAAGCTCTCCTTCTTCCTCGGTTTGTCCGAGCCCTTGATACGGAACTAACGAACCCATTGGACTGTTGAATTTGCAGAACCACCATGACCGTTGAGTTCCACAAAAATGCTATAAAACCCAGAACGAACTCAGAGATAAAACTGGAAAAGATTGTGCAATGTGTCAGAGAATGTGACACGTTACACGGTTACAGTCTTACAAAACAAAACATTTGGGGTACATTAGCACAAAAGAAACGTCTGGTCTAAACTTAAAATAAATCTAAATTATTAGGATCGTTTTTGTAAATATTTATATCCTCTACTTCTCTTTGATTGATTCATCAAATCGGGATCGGATAAGCCTCTGGTTCAGGGTTTTAGGGTTTTTGAAGCGACAAGTCACTCACTCACACTGTAAGCAAATTAGATTTTTATGCGTATTAATTGCCTAATTTTCGTTTTTGGTTTTGAAATTGACAACCTTTTTCTGATTTTGTATTCTTTTTAATCATCCCATATCTCTTCAGTTTTGGGATGATTTTTCTCTTGGACTCCTTCTAAGGTTTTGAGACAAAAATATTGACCTTTAATTGGTGAGACCTTGGATTTTGTGTGATTATGTGAGTTATATGATGTATATTTTCACTTTTCCAATCGAATTAGCAAATGGGCATAGACAAATTTCTTGAATTGTGAGTGTATGTAACTTTGTGTCCTTGATTCATATAAGCTATTGCAAGAGGTTAGAATGATAAAAGCCTTATGCTTTACAAGAATTCACTTTTACAGCTAGACTTTAGAATTTCACCTTCTTTCTCTGTTTCAGGAGTTAGAGGACTTTTAACATCACAATGTTCCGATATGCTTGTAGATCTCAGGTTTTAATTCTCATGAATCTTTTCTTTATTAACTGCAGATCCAAAACTCTGTTTCACAAGATTGGCAGCCATGGCAAGTTTGATAATGACCACACCATTCCCAGGTTCTGTCACTACATGTAAGAAGACAAATAACCTGTATGTTCAGAGAGCCTTTAGGGTGACATGTATGCAGACAGAGAAACCCTTGGAAGAGCTATACAATGTTAAAGTGGAAAGGAAAGTTTCACAGAAACGGTTGGAGGAACTCGGGGTTTCGAGATGGTCAGTTTGGAAGACAGGGAAGTGCAAATTGCCATGGGATTGGCAGGTGGATCAATTGGTTTACATAGAAGAAGGAGAGGTTCGAGTTGTTCCCGAAGGAAGCAAGAGGTATATGCAGTTTTTAGCTGGAGATCTTGTTCGGTATCCGAAATGGTTGGAAGCTGATCTTTTCTTTAACGCTCCTTACCGTGAACGGTATTGTTTCAAGGCCTATGGTGATGATTGATGGAACTTATACTTTGAGTTTAGAGCCAAGAAACTTTACACTTGTGTGTTGTTGTAGCCTGATGGATCTTTTTGTGATAATATAAGAAAACAAGATCTCTTTTGTTCGGCCTTTTCAATTCTTCATAAGTAAACAGAGGCAGTTTCAGGCATCTTTCATAGAGAGATGAAGGAAAGAGATAAAGAATCAAAAAGAAAACTCTCAAAGGATAGATAACTAAAGAACTTTCATTCATATAATAGCATTCAAAAAATTTCAACTAAAAAGTTAAGCTTTAAACAATCTCAATTCAAAACATCATATTATGGGTCTCACAATTTGGACAAAACCCCACTATTTCAGTCAACTGAACAAAAAAGAATGAAAACCAAGCCAGAATTGCCTGAAAACTAAATCCTTTTTACTTGTGGCTTAAGCAATAAGCAGAGTTATGATTAGGAAGAACTAGAGCTGCTCTCTCCTGAACAGCCTTGGCCGGAGTGGCTAGAATCTCTTTCCGGATGCGAAGGAGGAATGGTTAATGGTACCTGACCAGATTTACTGGAAGTAGAAGCGCCATCGCCTCGAGGAAGAGAGTTTCCACGGCCAGATTCTCCCGAAGTAGAGCCTTTGCTGGAATTTTTAGGGATGAGAGCAAAACAGAGTTTTCCTGTTCCAGATCGGAAAGACCAGAGAGGATAGACGTCTTTTTCCTTAAAGCTATTAGCATCAAGCACATTTTTCCAACCTTTAACAAAGACATAATTCCAGTTTCCACTCATCTTCCACTTCCTCAATTCAAGCTCATGCTTCTTCCGATTAGGATCCACCAAATCCACACTCACACCGTGGGGACAAAGCTTCATCGCATTTCTATGTAATTTTCTTGTCTCATCCTCTGTCAAAAAGTCCGGAGTTTTCACTTGCCTAAAAGGGACTGAGAGGCGTGCTTGAAGTTCGGCGAGATCAGTGTTATACAGTTGCCTCGTTGAGATCAGCTTTGGATTGTAGCCGTTCTCTTCTCTCCTCATCACGTTCAAAAGCCAATCCGGGGGAGTCGTTTGAATAGGTTCCACCTCTAAAGGACTAACGGTTTTGCTTTTCTTGCGACTTCTCTCTTCCACGTTAATGGAACAACGTTTTTTCTTGGACTGACGGACACAAGATGACATAGAAGATTCTGAATCCGGATTAGGGTTTTGTAGTACTGGTTTCACGGAAGTAATTGATCTATGTTCTAAGAGGCTCTCAAGCCACTCTCCGACAGCTTCGTACATCACCTCCTCCATATTAACTTGCCCTGAGTAAACCCTAGGTTCCTCCTTTTCCGATTTGTATTCCTTAGCCTCGAATAGAGTACCGTACTCTTTGTTCACATCCGACAAAGGTCTCGAAGATGGTTCCACCTCAAAACGACCAACGGTTTGGGGTTTTTCATGACTCGTTTGCCCCATAACTTCGCGTAATCTCCTCCAACATCTCTGCTCTGAAAAACTACGATCATCAGATTTCATCATCGTGATCAAATCTCTTGAAGATATAGAATCAGAAATTATAAAACCTAGAAGCTATAAGGAAACTCGAGTTCTAGCTAAAGAGAAAAAGGTTAGCTTTGTAGGCAAGGAAGGAAGCTAAAGATGAGAATTGGGAAAATATAGAAGCTAGGGTTTGTGATTAAATAGCAACAATTCAAGTTTCCTTTTCTTAATAAGAAATTGATTTTAATGTGTGATTAAATTAACGAGAGTCGGTGGGAGAGACTCATTTGAATCTCTCACCACTGCACATGCTCTTACACTCCTGGGCTTAATCCATACTCCTTAAATTGTTATCCTTAAATGACGAAACTACCCTTATCCAAGAAACTGTAGTTTTTGTTACTCAAAAAAATTTCACATTGCATCTTAACAAAAAAAAAAAAAAAATCACATTGTAAAGAATACTTGTTCAATTAAATTGTTCTGTTTCTTTTATGTTTCGATAATAACAGAAGACATGAATACGTTGTTTGATATGGAAGTAACTAATTTTATAGTGCCATAATTATGTTTTTGAGTAACTTGACACATACTCAAAGATCAATTTACACAAAAAGAAAACAGAACAAATTAATCCTAAGGGTGTCTAATGCCTCTGAGCCTATTCTGACCATAATTCTTGACGAACCACCCTGGCTTGTACAAAGAAACAACATGACCTATTGCTAATCCAAACAACACTCCTGGTCCATACCCTATTGCCGCTGCTCTCCAGTTCAATATTTCTTCTTCTTCTTCGGGCTCTTGTGTCGAAGGTGCGTCTTCGCTAAAACAGCTTTCTTCAAGAGGGAGACCACATAACCCTGAATTCCCTTCAAATGAGGATTTAGGCTGCCCTATTATTTGTGTTCCTTGTGGTATTTCACCAGTGAGCTGATTATCAGAGAGATCTATGTACGCCAAATACGATAGTCTCCCAAGTTCTTGTGGAATTTCTCCCGAGAGTTTGTTCCCTGACAGGTCTAATGACTCGAGCTCAGTCACATTGGCGAAAGACATCGGGATGTGTGCCGTGAATGAGTTGTTTGATAAGTTGAGAGCAATCAATGTTTTCAAAAGACCAATAGATTCCGGAATCTCTCCTTCAAGTTTGTTTCCAGAGAAATCAATGGCGGCGTAGAAAGTAAGAACCTTGCCTTGCTCCATGTATAGACCTTTGTATTGTAAATCCAATGTATCGTCATAGGCAAACCGGTCACTCGAATAGTCTCCCATATATAGCCTCTCTTCATCATACATCTTGTGAGATGTTACACTCCAATTCGCAAAGTAATTTGTTGGTAAGCTTCCGGTAAATGTGTTATGCGATATTTCAAGTATCTGGAGCTTGGGAAATGCAAGAGGACCTTGATCATCTGGTGGAGATATAGGACCATGGAATCTGTTTGAACGGAGAGTAAGGACTTTCAAATTTGGCAATGCCTTGAGCCAGAAGGGAAATGAATCATTGATTTTGTTGTGATCCACACTTATAAACCTTAGGAGAGAACAATTCAGGAGAGATTTTGGAAGCTTCCCGGTTAGTTGATTGTATCCAACATCAAGTGTCTGTGTCAAAGCACCGCTATAAAAGTCGTCTGGAATGTTTCCTTCCAACTTGTTTTTCCGGAGATTGACTATGGTGAAATTGCCCATACATGGAGGAATTGAGCCAGTGAAGTTGTTGTAGGACAGATCAAGAACATCAAGAGAGGTCCGGTTACAGACTGAGAGAGGAATGTCTCCTGTGAAACTATTGTTCCAAGCAGACAAGTTGATGATAGAGACCGGTGGATTAGGGATTGAACCTTTGAAAGAGTTTAAAGCAATATCTAATACCTGCACCGCTGAATTGGCTAAAACATGATCCAATGAACCTTCGAAACCGGTGAATGAATTGTTACTAAGATCCAGAGAGACTAAAAGAGGGAGACTCCATAACCAATCAGGGACGTTCCCTTTGATTCTGTTGCTGGAAAGATCTAAATACCACAACTTCTTTAAGGACTTCAAGAATCTGGGGAATTCGCTGATGTTGCATCCCGACAAGAGCAAGATCTCCATGTTCTTTGACAATTCGATGTCTGAATTCACACTCGTTGGTGTTAAACTGTTGCCTTTAAGATCAAGGTATGACAAAGATGGGAGAGAAGAGAAAATTGATAAGTCAATTGGATGGCTTATGTTTAGGAACGAGAGGCTTAGATACGTGAGATTAACTAACTTCAAAACAGGATCTATGATCTCTGCTTCAAATTGGTTATTCCCAAGCTCTAAGATCTTGAGCTTTGACGAAGAATTAGAGATTTCAAATGAGCCAGTGAGATGATTCTCACTCAAATCAAGATAAGACAAGAAAGGCATGGTGAAGAAAGAAGAAGGTATGGTTCCAGAGAACTGGTTATAAGAAAGGTCTAAAGCTAAAAGTTTGGTTAGATTCTGTACAAGTGAGGGTAAATCACCGGTTAACTTGTTGTGGGAAAGCTTTAATTGGGTTAGTTTTGTGAGGTTACGTATAGAAGAAGGAACTTGGCCAAGAAAGCCATTCGAGGAGAGAAGCAAGACCTCTAGGTTGTTGAGTTGACCAAAAGCAGAGGACAAGGGAGAAGAATCGAAGTTGTTGAAAGAGAGGTTAAGGTAACGGAGATGACTTAGCTCGAAGAGGCTACTGTTTGGTCTGAGAGTGCCACGTAAACATCCACCGGGAAGTTCTAGAACCGTGACCGCACCGGTCGTGTTATCACAGACCACACCGCGGAAGAAGTTGGCGTCGTCGCTGCAGAGGCTGGAGAAGGCAAACTCGTTTTTGAAACGTTTAAGTGTTTCGGTTTGGTCGGGACGACATCGGAGAGCAGCGACACAGTAGAGGATGGAAACGAGAGAGAGTAAATGCAAAAGCGATTTTGACATTTTGGATGGATAAGTGTGAATTTTTTGAGGAATTGAAAATGTATATTTTCTTTGGCATGTCATGTGAATCATTACTCTCTTGTCATGTGGCCTTGTTAATTATATAGTCACCCAAGTTGTAAACAATGAAAAAAAAAAAAAAAAAGTTGTAAACAATGACGGTGGCTTGCGTTCTTGAAACTCACAAAAGTCATCAAAAAAAAGTTGTAAACAATGACGGAGTACTAAGTTTATAAATAGCATTTTGAGATTAAAAAAAAAAAGGTTTATCTATTTCTTTACGCGGTGCCCGAATTCCAGAATTAAATAGTATAATTTCTATCTTTCTTTGGTCTTGTTCAGACTAAATTGTGATATACTCTCTCCGTTTCATATTAGTCTCGTTTTAATTTTTGAATTTTGTTTCAAAATAAGTGTCGTTTTGTGTTTTTAATGCAGATGTTTGATAAAATTTCCAATTTCGTCCCTACTAATTTAATGTATTGACCAATGAAAAAATAATAAAATATATAGATAATAGGTAAAACAGAAAATTTAATTGTTTTCTTAATATGTGTGCAAAAATCTTAAACGACACTTATTATGAAACAGAGGGAACAGTAAACATAGCAAATAGACTCTTTTCTTGTCAATACTTCAATGTAATGAAATTTTAATATAGCATTCACTATAAGAAAATTGTTCATTGATAGCGCAAAACATCTGCTATCTTACGTTATAGATAGCGAAATCACAAATGCTATGACATCGGCAGCTATGGTAGATGTTTCCCCTACGATAGCATTTTTTGGAATGCTATTATAAGTTGCACTACCATAACGTTAATTAAATGCTATATTCGATTCAATTGTAGCTCATTAAATATGCCACGATATATTATGTTATAGCATTTTCTCGATTCTATTTTTTTCAATTAAAATTGACACGTTTTGAATTCTATATTTGATATATTTTTATATAAATTAAATCTGGTCAAAAATATATATTTAAATATATTTTTATTTCATAGAAAATCCATTAAAAACAAAGTCTTACAAAAGACTAATCCAAACCAAATCTTATATAAATACATCAACGACTCTTAAATAACAAGAGTACTAATTTATGAGATAAGGGGCAAAGAGAAACAAACTTCCCCTATCGATAATCACAGATTCTACCAAACACAATCAACTAACTTGATCAAACAAATTTTCTTTTCTAAATCTTACCGCCTAAACAAAGCATTCACGTGCCATCAGCCATAACTTTTACCTTGAAATCATCACTTTGTAGTTCATAGAAGAAGAGGTTGGAAGAGGAAGATCGCTTGGTCATTATCCGCCCTAGCAAAGTTTAATCCAATACTCTAGACTATTGTTGCCATTTCCATGTCATGTTCTCTATGTCCTCCTTACAATGACGTCCTTCTTGCATTGACCGCATGCCCATCTATCATTCAGTGCAAATCATGCCAAGGCTGTTTTGGATCCTTAGTACCAGCCTGAGGAAGTAGAAATAGAATACAAATCAAAAGTAAATAAGGAATTAGGATTATAGCTTGAAACAACCAGCGAATAATCATATACTCACAGGAAATGTAGGATTGTGAAAATCATCCTTAAACACAGTTTCAAGATCAGGTGTGTCATAGCGGCCATCACAAAGATCTATACCTCCAATAAAAGCTGTGACCTTACAGTTATTACCAACATCATGAGTGTCTACAAGAACACACTTTTGATGGTGCATGAAGAGAGAATGCCAACAACCTGAGAATTAAAACAAAGAACTAAACCTGAGAGAGAGAAAAAATCTTCCATGGAAAGATAATAGCTATACCAACATGAAATTACCACAACATTTTGATACCCACATGTGGCCATTAACTAAACCACTAAGAAACATGGATTAGAGTCAAGACGTCTCTTATAATTGAAAGCAAATAGCTTTACATAACTATATATGACCACATAAATAAATAAATAAAGACAGTTTCTTACCATCTTATTAATAGATCTCTCTTCGAACATGAAAGCAGAGCCATTCTCTGGCATTATTTGAAGACAAACCTCATTAAGTAGGTAAATGGCACAAGATTCATAATTTAAGAAAGTAAAGAATATTTACCTTGAATGAAGAGTTTCTAGTTACCTAGTGGTGGTCTTAATCTATAGACGTTTTTCTATTCACAAAACTTGAGGTTATAGTGTTAACTGGACATAACCAAAACCCTCCACATTAAAATGAGCTGCCAAATCACAATTACAAACTTCTTAGCACTAAGAGCTTACAGACAAAAAATATTACTCACCTCAAAGTGCTGTTTCATAGGATTAGAGACTTCAAGGATATAGTCCACCATTTTAGACTACAAAAGCAAAGGTCAAATTTTTACATTCAATTAGCAAACATGAAAGATCATCATAGGAAGACATGTTGAGAGAGTCGTTTCTCAGTTTCTGTCTCACAGTCAATTCGTCGAACACCTTGTGTGCACATAGAACTCTAAAAACGTAACCCCTTAAAATAAAATCAATTACATAACAACAAATCAAAGCAAGCATAAATTTACTAGCATGAGAGACGAGAAAGTGGAAGCATACCAGGCTATCGGTGGATTTCATCTCCTTAAAAAGACATATTAACAACAAATCAAAGCAAGCATAAGACATATTAAAAAGATATAACACTCAACAATCCATGCTAGAGTCGTAGACAAAACTGAAAAATAAGTCGTTAGGCAAATCCATGAATTTCTTGTATGCATCATTCAGCTTTTCGACTAGCTTCGTATTTCTGCTCAAGTTTCCAGTTTTCAATTAGAACAGTTAACTTGGAGTAGAACCATTAAGTTACAATTTTTCAACAACCCAATCAAGAAAGATGAAGGAACTTACTCGAATTAGGGAAATAGAGGGTCATGATCCAATCATTTATGTACTAATCGCTTTATATTAAGCAATCGAAGCTTTCATTTAGTAGGAGTCACGGTCTGAAATTTAGCCGCCGCTTCAAGTCCTTTCTGCTTCCGTTGCTTCCTCCCAACACGAGCAGGTGGTGCGGCTCGTTCGAACTTCTTCTCCTTCTTGTCACCACCATCTGGTTTCCGATCTCCTTACCGATTCAATTTATCTTGTGCGAATTCATCTCCTTGACACACCGATTCAAATCCATGAGGCTGAATTTCATCAAGAAGTGAAGACGAGAAGGGAGGGAGAAGAAGAATATGTGAAGAGAAGACGAGGAGGAATAGACTGGTACCTTTAACGGTGGAAGACGGAGGAGACGAGGCCATGTCAACTGAAAAGGTATGTGGCTAGGCGGTGGTGTGGATCTAGAGATGAGAGAACTTTTTTTAGAGAAGAAGACGACGAGTAAAGACTTAGAAAAAAAAACTAGAAGTTAAGTCTTATGACCTAGGTCATTAAGAGTTCTTTTTTTTTTTTTTTAATGGCGGGCGTTAAATCTAATAGTTTGGAAAATTGTTGGCGGTCATAAGTATTTTTGCTTCCCCCTTTGCTATTATTCGTCTTAGCGTTTTTTGAAACGCTATGATATAGTTACAAAATTCTGCATACCATCTTTAATAGCAATTAGAGAATCCGTGCTATCGTGTAGTGCTATCAATACACATTTTTTTTGTAGTGATTAGCAGGAACGTCTCCAAATTAAATAACTAGTTACATATTGCAATTGAAAGAAAAGAAACATGCTATTTAAGAAAAATAACGAGAGGATTATTTATGAGTTATGTGGACAAGATTGAAATTTTTAGCTATATCGGTTAACTTTACTATTTTTATTAAACTTTTTACGATAAAATGATTTAGGTTAACATGTTCTTGTTCATGTGGGCATTGCAATTGATTTTATACGATTTTTTATGCTACGAAAAATTTCACGTACGTTGTTTGAATTCTTGAAACTCTCATAAGTTTTCATATAGATAACAGACTGCGTGATAGTTTCAAAATTTGATAGAAGAATACTAATATTTACTAATTTTACAGTATTATAATTCGATAGAAGAATACAAAAATGGGATATGATTTTGGTATACGGTCGAAAGTTATACTTATATATTGTAATACATAAAAATACGACTTACATTTCTTTCGATGACGCGGCTGACAGTCAGCGATTGACCTTTTTTCTGGTCAACATATTATACAACTAGTTGCATAGGGAGTATATCTGTATATGTTAACGGCTCATGTTTCTTGTGTGAATTAGATGAGTAATCATGGTCCATGAAAGATAGTCTTTATTAGGTGAATGTCAACGCAGGTCTTTAATAGAAGAAAAAAAAAGTCAACGCAGGTTTTCTATTTATTTAGAACAACCGGAAGAAAATTGATACACGTGACGTATGCCCTATGTAATCTTTCGGAGAGTTGTATTTACTTACATCTAACCATAGATATAGAAAGAAAATTACGTGAAGTCAGCCCACTACACATATCCAATATACAAATGTACGGAATTTTTAAAGATTTTTTGTACTAAAATTAGGCCTTAAAAATAATTTTTATTGCAAAAATAAGTTTCATTTTTCTAAATTTTAAGATTTAATCTCAAATTTTAAATTTTATCTACTTTTTATTGCAAAAACAGGTCCTATTTTTCTGAAAATTTAAGATTTGGTCTCATTTTTAAATTTGTCTACAAAACCATCAAAAAAAAATTTGTTCTGTATTAGGCCTCATATATAACAGAATCGGCACTGCGTGAAGAATTTGAAGTCACTAAACATTAGCTAGTTAGAGGACATTTGAGAAAAAACAATGATTAATCTACAATTAAACTTTGATACACGTAAAAGCATTTTAGTCTGACAGTTATATAACGTCTAATTCTATATATTTTTATTAAAAGTTATAAAAAATTACACAGGATAATAAAAAAAAATTAAGTTAAGAAACTAACGCCAACAAAAAAAGAAATGACATTGTTTATATTTTATATGATAATAATATTTTACCTTTTATCTATCATTTTTATTTTGTTCTTTTTATTTTCTTTCGCACTATATATTGACATTTTTATGTTCACTACCGCAACTACCACGACCACAATCTATACACACTAACATAAAATGTTTTAAAGACCGCAATATTGCAAACAATCCGCACCTATAACAAATAGATCATATAATTAAGAACAATTTGGTCTTAGTCAAAATCATGGATTAAACAAATCTTAAAGAACGATAAATTTCTGATGTTTTATTTTTACAGCCTTACTTTGAAATTTAGGAACTTTTCTTAGAAAATAATGAAATCTAGTCAAACTTCTCTCTCTTAACACACTTTATTTTTCAGAGAAAAAATTTCCGATCCGGTTCACCGAAATTCATCCTCCGGTGTTATTCGATTTTTTCGGATAATTCTTTTTGCTTTGTCGGATTTTAATAATTTCTAGCTTAATTTGATACGTTTACTGGCTAAGATCGGATTTTGTTGTTGTTTTGCTTCCCCCTCTTTCTACAGAGATTTTCACTCCAAATCCCGTTGGTTGTCAATTAGTGTCTCTCTTACTCAACCATCGGCTTGACTCTTCTCAAAAGTTAGAGTAATATTTTCACCGTTATGTCTTCGTCGCTTTGCAAAGTAAACCTCAATTTAAGTCTTGGGTGGAACTTTCTTTGTTTGGTTTTGGGTTGAAAGGAAGAAAATCTGAAAAAGAATCTAAAATTGGTAGTAGTGAAATCAAATCAGATTGGCGGCGAAGTATCTGTAGAAAGAGTTTAGTAGTGATGGTTTGCAGAAGTCCGACGGCAAAACTGTTGCCTGATCATGGATCTGGCCGACGAAGACGTGTCAATTTTTTTTCTTTTCACATGTTCTTCATTGGCATGACACTTTTTATCCAGTCTAACTAAAGTTGTTGGGGGATTTAGGCTTCGACCCATCGCTTGTAAATCAAAAGTTTAAATTTTTATTTTAATGGAAAATTGGTCTGACTGTTGTAGACCGCATGGTCGGATGGACTCCATAACCGTTGGGCCTAATACATATTCTAGAAGGCCCATGTCCATGTTCTAGAAGATTCTCCTTATGACGGTCTATCTTATCTTAGTGGGCTTTTGGGCTTTAGGGTTTACTAGCCCAATGGGGATTTGTCTCCCCTTGTCGTGTATAAATATGTATTGAAACCTCATTCATTAATCAATAAGAACAACAAGTTTTACAACACGTTATCAGCACGAGTTTGCTCTTAACAATCCTAACCCTAAAAATTGCGGTACTGTTCACGCCGATACTGTTCATCGCCGACACTATTCATCGCGGCACAGTTCATCGTCGTACTGTTCATCGCGACATTGTTCATCGCGACACTGTTCATCGCGACACAGTTCATCGCCGACACTGTTCATCGCCGACACTGTTTATCACCGACACTGTTCATCGCCGACAATGTTCATCGCAGACACTGTTCATCGCGACACAGTTCATCGCCGACACTTTTCATCGCGACACTGTTCATCGCGGTACTGTTTATCATGGTACTGTTTGCGGTTCGTTGCAGCAGCGTGAGTTACCGAGGTCTTTAGCTCCCGGTTCTAGTCCATACAACCCCATAAGGTGAAAGGTAACATCAAAACCCTAAAGCTAAAGAACCAACAATTGAACTTGAAAGTTAAGCAAAGAGAAACCCTAAAACGAATGATGATTGATTAAGTGATTGCTTTGCTTGTATGATTCGATTGCTTGCTTGATTCGATTGCTTGTTTGCTCGATTGTTTGACTCGTTTAGGTTGCTAGAAAAGTTGATTATCGCTTAAGCTAAACTCGCCTAAGTTGCTAGAGAAGTTTTAATTATCTAAACCTAAAATCGCAAATCGAAAATACCTAAACTAAGGCCGAAACTTTAAAAGCCTAAAACCCTAAAACTAAATCAGAATTAATCCGGAAATTCCATTAGTATAAATCGGCTTGCTTGAGGTTGTTTAGGTTGTTAGATTGATTGTTTCTTGATTACATGCATAAGTTGTTAGAAACCCTAAAACTAAAATCGCATGAACCCTAGAAAAACTTAGAAAAGATAATCCTAAAAGGAAATCTTAAAACCCTAAATCTTAGGGATAATAGAAAATCTTAAAACCCTAAAACCTAAAACCCTAAAATAAAATAGGAAATATTAAAACACTAAATCCTAGGGATAATAGGAAATCTTAAAACCCTAAATCTTAGGGATAATAGGAAATCTTAACAATCCTAAATCCTAAATAAAATAGGGAATCTTAAAATCCTAAATAAAATAGGAAACTTTAAAATCCTAATAGAAAACATGAAAACCTAAATAAAATCCTATTGTACTCTAAATCCTAATTAAATTAGGAAATGCATAAATCCTATTCAAGATAGGAAAACTTTAAGAAATAGAAAAATTTATAAATCCTAATCAAAAAGAAAATCTTAAAAAAAAAAATCTTAAATCCTAAGTGAAATAGGAAAACCCTAATCCTAAGCAAAAGAGGAAATTTAAGTCTAATAGAAAAAGGGAAAAGTTAATCCTAAGTAAAAGAGAAAAAGTTAATCCTAAAGAAAAAAGGAAAAGTCAAATCCCTAAGTAAAACCGATTCATGGTTCGGTCTTAAATACCGCATGACATTAACGATTACATGATTTTGGCTTAAACCTCTTTGCTTGTAGATGTTGAATTACAACTTGTACTTACTACAT